>NC_079194.1:281234598-281458322 GCF_029499605.1 Hyla sarda | reverse complement strand
AGGGTGCGTTACGTGACCTATCAACCAGGCCTTAGAAATCCTGCCTTGTTTTCCAATTCCTCTTGCATGGTGCTTAATGCTATCCTATAAAGAAGATGAGGACATTTCTTTCTTTAGGACGTTTAGCCAGCATTCATATTTTTGACTTTGCTCGGACTGTCTTAGGGCTGTGGGATGGACAATATTGATGTCAGATAGGATTGAACATCTGCTTTTTGGTATGAAAAGCTTAAAATTTAGGGGAAAAAAGGCACTGCTGAGATTTGAACTCAGGATCTCCTGTTTACTAGACAGGCGCTTTAACCACCTAAGCCACAGCGCCAAGTGAAGTCCAGCAGAAAAGCCAGAAAATGGGAATTTCTTACGCAATGATTCAAATTTCTACTAAATGTTGTGCATTGATGGAGTGGTTGCAGCTTGCATTTTTTCACCAACTTGGAGTTACGGTCCCCTCAGCTAGTGCCTGATCTGTGACCTTCAATAAAAATGCAGCAAAAAACTTTTTGACCCTGTTCTCAGAATCTATAACCTGGAGGTAGGGACTTATGTAGACGAGGTGGCCGAGTGGTTAAGGCGATGGACTGCTAATCCATTGTGCTCTGCATGCATGGGTTCAAATCCCATCCTCGTCGGTTTCTTCTACTTTTTACCACTTTGCAGCTTGCCTAGTAGATTCTTTGCAACTTGCCTTGTAGATTCTTTATTGTCAGCATATGCAGTGGATGCTGCCACCATGGCAGTTTTCTATTTTTGATTCAGAAACGTGCCTCATGTGACCTATCAACCTGGCATTAGTAATCCTGCATTGTTTTTCCATTTCTCTTGCATGGTGCTTAATACTATCCAATAAAGAAGATGAGGACATTTCCTTCTTTTGGGCATTCAGCCAGCATACATATTTTTGACTTTGCTCGGACATTCTTAGGACTGTGGGATAGACAAGTTTGAAGTCACATATGATTGAACGTCTACTTCTTGGTATGAAAAGCTCAAAATTGCAAAGAAAGAAAGGCACTGCTGAGATTCAAACTCAGGATCTCCTGTTTACAAGACAGGCGCTTTAACCAACTAAGCCACAGCGCCATGACAACCCTTGCCTTAAAGTCAGAAAATGGAAATTGCTATGCAATGATTAAAATGTATACAAAATGCTGTATATTGACGGAGCAGTTGCAGCTTGCATTTTTTGAGTTACGGTCCATTCAGCCAGTGCTTAATATGTGACCTTCAATGAAAATGCAGCCAAAGACTTGTTGATCATGTTGTCAGAATGTCTCACCTGGAGTGGTTGCCTTTTAAAGACGAGGTGGCCGAGGGGTTAAGTCGATGGACGGCTAATCCATTGTGCTCTGCATGCCTTTTCCAACTTGGTATCTTGCTTTGAAGATTTTTTATTGTCTTTGCAGGCATGGGAGTTTTCTATTTCCAATCCAGAAGGGTGCGTTACGTGACCTATCAACCAGGCCTTAGAAATCCTGCCTTGTTTTCCAATTCCTCTTGCATGGTGCTTAATGCTATCCTATAAAGAAGATGAGGACATGTCTTTCTTTTGGACGTTTAGCCAGCATCCATATTTTTGACTTTGCTCGGACTGTCTTAGGGCTGTGGGATGGTCAATATTGATGTCAGATAGGATTGAACATCTGCTTTTTGGTATGAAAAGCTTAAAATTTAGGGGGAAAAAAGGCACTGCTGAGATTTGAACTCAGGATCTCCTGTTTACTAGACAGGCGCTTTAACCAACTAAGCCACAGCACCACATGAAGTCCAGCAGAAAAGCCAGAAAATGGGAATTTCTTACGCAATGATTCAAATTTCTACTAAATGTTGTGCATTGATGGAGTGGTTGCAGCTTGCATTTTTTCACCAACTTGGAGTTACGGTCCCCTCAGCCAGTGCCTGATCTGTGACCTTCAATAAAAATGCAGCAAAAAACTTTTTGACCCTGTTCTCAGAATCTATCACCTGGAGGTAGGGACTTATGTAGACGAGGTGGCCGAGTGGGTAAGGTGATGGACTGCTAATCCATTGTGCTCTGCATGCATGGGTTCACATCCCATCCTCGTCAGCTTCTTCTACTTTTTACCACTTTGCAGCTTTCCTAGTAGATTCTTTGCAACTTGCCTTGTAGATTCTTTATTGTCAGCATATGCAGTGGATGCTCCCACCATGGCAGTTTTCTATTTTTGATTCAGAAACGTGCCTCATGTGACCTATCAACCTGGCATTAGTAATCCTGCATTGTTTTTCCATTTCTCTTGCATGGTGCTTAATACTATCCAATAAAGAAGATGAGGACATTTCCTTCTTTTGGGCATTCAGCCAGCATACATATTTTTGACTTAGCTCGGACATTCTTAGGACTGTGGGATAGACAAGTTTGAAGTCACATATGATTGAACATCTACTTCTTGGTATGAAAAGCTCAAAATTGCAAAGAAAGAAAGGCACTGCTGAGATTCGAACTCAGGATCTCCTGTTTACAAGACAGGCGCTTTAACCAACTAAGCCACAGCGCCATGACAACCAATGCCAAAAAGTCAGAAAGTCAGAAAATGGGAATTGCTGTGCAATGATTAAAATGTCTACAAAATGCTGTATATTGACGGAGCAGTTGCAGCTTGCATTTTTTGAGTTACGGTCCATTCAGCCAGTGCTTAATATGTGACCTTCAATGAAAATGCAGCCAAAGACTTGTTGATCATGTTGTCAGAATGTCTCACCTGGAGTGGTTGCCTTTTAAAGACGAGGTGGCCGAGGGGTTAAGTCGATGGACGGCTAATCCATTGTGCTCTGCATGCCTTTTCCAACTTGGTATCTTGCTTTGAAGATTTTTTATTGTCTTTGCAGGCATGGGAGTTTTCTATTTCCAATCCAGAAGGGTGCGTTACGTGACCTATCAACCAGGCCTTAGAAATCCTGCCTTGTTTTCCAATTCCTCTTGCATGGTGCTTAATGCTATCCTATAAAGAAGATGAGGACATTTCTTTCTTTTGGACGTTTAGCCAGCATCCATATTTTTGACTTTGCTCGGACTGTCTTAGGGCTGTGGGATGGTCAATATTGATGTCAGATAGGATTGAACATCTGATTTTGGGTATGAAAAGCTTAAAATTTAGGGGGAAAAAAGGCACTGCTGAGATTTGAACTCAGGATCTCCTGTTTACTAGACAGGCGCTTTAACCAACTAAGCCACAGCACCACATGAAGTCCAACAGAAAAGCCAGAAAATGGGAATTTCTTACGCAATGATTCAAATTTCTACTAAATGTTGTGCATTGATGGAGTGGTTGCAGCTTGCATTTTTTCACCAACTTGGAGTTACGGTCCCCTCAGCCAGTGCCTGATCTGTGACCTTCAATAAAAATGCAGCAAAAAACTTTTTGACCCTGTTCTCAGAATCTATCACCTGGAGGTAGGGACTTATGTAGACGAGGTGGCCGAGTGGTTAAGGCGATGGACTGCTAATCCATTGTGCTCTGCATGCATGGGTTCAAATCCCATCCTCGTCGGTTTCTTCTACTTTTTACCACTTTGCAGCTTGCCTAGTAGATTCTTTGCAACTTGCCTTGTAGATTCTTTATTGTCAGCATATGCAGTGGATGCTCCCACCATGGCAGTTATCTATTTTTGATTCAGAAACGTGCCTCATGTGACCTATCAACCTGGCATTAGTAATCCTGCATTGTTTTTCCATTTCTCTTGCATGGTGCTTAATACTATCCAATAAAGAAGATGAGGACATTTCCTTCTTTTGGGCATTCAGCCAGCATACATATTTTTGACTTTGCTCGGACATTCTTAGGACTGTGGGATAGACAAGTTTGAAGTCACATATGATTGAACGTCTACTTCTTGGTATGAAAAGCTCAAAATTGCAAAGAAAGAAAGGCACTGCTAAGATTCGAACTCAGGATCTCCTGTTTACAAGACAGGCGCTTTAACCAACTAAGCCACAGCGCCATGACAACCAATGCCAAAAAGTCAGAAAGTCAGAAAGTCAGAAAATGGAAATTGCTATGCAATGATTAAAATGTATACAAAATGCTGTATGTTGACGGAGCAGTTGCAGCTTGCATTTTTTGAGTTACGGTCCATTCAGCCAGTGCTTAATATGTGACCTTCAATGAAAATGCAGCCAAAGACTTGTTGATCATGTGTTCAGAATGTCTCACCTGGAGTGGTTGCCTTTTAAAGACGAGGTGGCCGAGGGGTTAAGTCGATGGACGGCTAATCCATTGTGCTCTGCATGCCTTTTCCAACTTGGTATCTTGCTTTGAAGATTTTTTATTGTCTTTGCAGGCATGGGAGTTTTCTATTTCCAATCCAGAAGGGTGCGTTACGTGACCTATCAACCAGGCCTTAGAAATCCTGCCTTGTTTTCCAATTCCTCTTGCATGGTGCTTAATGCTATCCTATAAAGAAGATGAGGACATTTCTTTCTTTTGGACGTTTAGCCAGCATCCATATTTTTGACTTTGCTCGGACTGTCTTAGGGCTGTGGGATGGTCAATATTGATGTCAGATAGGATTGAACATCTGATTTTGGGTATGAAAAGCTTAAAATTTAGGGGGAAAAAAGGCACTGCTGAGATTTGAACTCAGGATCTCCTGTTTACTAGACAGGCGCTTTAACCAACTAAGCCACAGCACCACATGAAGTCCAACAGAAAAGCCAGAAAATGGGAATTTCTTACGCAATGATTCAAATTTCTACTAAATGTTGTGCATTGATGGAGTGGTTGCAGCTTGCATTTTTTCACCAACTTGGAGTTACGGTCCCCTCAGCCAGTGCCTGATCTGTGACCTTCAATAAAAATGCAGCAAAAAACTTTTTGACCCTGTTCTCAGAATCTATCACCTGGAGGTAGGGACTTATGTAGACGAGGTGGCCGAGTGGTTAAGGCGATGGACTGCTAATCCATTGTGCTCTGCATGCATGGGTTCAAATCCCATCCTCGTCGGTTTCTTCTACTTTTTACCACTTTGCAGCTTGCCTAGTAGATTCTTTGCAACTTGCCTTGTAGATTCTTTATTGTCAGCATATGCAGTGGATGCTCCCACCATGGCAGTTATCTATTTTTGATTCAGAAACGTGCCTCATGTGACCTATCAACCTGGCATTAGTAATCCTGCATTGTTTTTCCATTTCTCTTGCATGGTGCTTAATACTATCCAATAAAGAAGATGAGGACATTTCCTTCTTTTGGGCATTCAGCCAGCATACATATTTTTGACTTTGCTCGGACATTCTTAGGACTGTGGGATAGACAAGTTTGAAGTCACATATGATTGAACGTCTACTTCTTGGTATGAAAAGCTCAAAATTGCAAAGAAAGAAAGGCACTGCTAAGATTCGAACTCAGGATCTCCTGTTTACAAGACAGGCGCTTTAACCAACTAAGCCACAGCGCCATGACAACCGATGCCAAAAAGTCAGAAAGTCAGAAAGTCAGAAAATGGAAATTGCTATGCAATGATTAAAATGTATACAAAATGCTGTATGTTGACGGAGCAGTTGCAGCTTGCATTTTTTGAGTTACGGTCCATTCAGCCAGTGCTTAATATGTGACCTTCAATGAAAATGCAGCCAAAGACTTGTTGATCATGTGTTCAGAATGTCTCACCTGGAGTGGTTGCCTTTTAAAGACGAGGTGGCCGAGGGGTTAAGTCGATGGACGGCTAATCCATTGTGCTCTGCATGCCTTTTCCAACTTGGTATCTTGCTTTGAAGATTTTTTATTGTCTTTGCAGGCATGGGAGTTTTCTATTTCCAATCCAGAAGGGTGCGTTACGTGACCTATCAACCAGGCCTTAGAAATCCTGCCTTGTTTTCCAATTCCTCTTGCATGGTGCTTAATGCTATCCTATAAAGAAGATGAGGACATTTCTTTCTTTTGGACGTTTAGCCAGCATCCATATTTTTGACTTTGCTCGGACTGTCTTAGGGCTGTGGGATGTTCAATATTGATGTCAGATAGGATTGAACATCTGCTTTTTGGTATGAAAAGCTTAAAATTTAGGGGGAAAACAGGCACTGCTGAGATTTGAACTCAGGATCTCCTGTTTACTAGACAGGCGCTTTAACCACCTAAGCCACAGCGCCAAGTGAAGTCCAGCAGAAAAGCCAGAAAATGGGAATTTCTTACGCAATGATTCAAATTTCTACTAAATGTTGTGCATTGATGGAGTGGTTGCAGCTTGCATTTTTTCACCAACTTGGAGTTACGTTCCCCTCAGCTAGTGCCTGATCTGTGACCTTCAATAAAAATGCAGCAAAAAACTTTTTGACCCTGTTCTCAGAATCTATCACCTGGAGGTAGGGACTTATGTAGACGAGGTGGCCGAGTGGTTAAGGCGATGGACTGCTAATCCATTGTGCTCTGCATGCATGGGTTCAAATCCCATCCTCGTCGGTTTCTTCTACTTTTTACCACTTTGCAGCTTGCCTAGTAGATTCTTTGCAACTTGCCTTGTAGATTCTTTATTGTCAGCATATGCAGTGGATGCTGCCACCATGGCAGTTTTCTATTTTTGATTCAGAAACGTGCCTCATGTGACCTATCAACCTGGCATTAGTAATCCTGCATTGTTTTTCCATTTCTCTTGCATGGTGCTTAATACTATCCAATAAAGAAGATGAGGACATTTCCTTCTTTTGGGCATTCAGCCAGCATACATATTTTTGACTTTGCTCGGACATTCTTAGGACTGTGGGATAGACAAGTTTGAAGTCACATATGATTGAACGTCTACTTCTTGGTATGAAAAGCTCAAAATTGCAAAGAAAGAAAGGCACTGCTGAGATTCGAACTCAGGATCTCCTGTTTACAAGACCAACTAAGCCACAGCGCCATGACAACCAATGCCAAAAAGCCAAAAAGTCAGAAAGTCAGAAAATGGGAATTGCTATGCAATGATTAAAATGTCTACAAAATGCTGTATATTGACGGAGCAGTTGCAGCTTGCATTTTTTGAGTTACGGTCCATTCAGCCAGTGCTTAATATGTGACCTTCAATGAAAATGCAGCCAAAGACTTGTTGATCATGTTGTCAGAATGTCTCACCTGGAGTGGTTGCCTTTTAAAGACGAGGTGGCCGAGGGGTTAAGTCGATGGACGGCTAATCCATTGTGCTCTGCATGCCTTTTCCAACTTGGTATCTTGCTTTGTAGATTTTTTATTGTCTTTGCAGGCATGGGAGTTTTCTATTTCCAATCCAGAAGGGTGCATTACGTGACCTATCAACCAGGCCTTAGAAATCCTGCCTTGTTTTCCAATTCCTCTTGCATGGTGCTTAATGCTATCCTATAAAGAAGATGAGGACATTTCTTTCTTTTGGGCGTTTAGCCAGCATCCATATTTTTGACTTTGCTCGGACTGTCTTAGGGCTGTGGGATGGACAATATTGATGTCAGATAGGATTGAACATCTGCTTTTTGGTATGAAAAGCTTAAAATTTAGGGGAAAAAAAGGCACTGCTGAGATTTGAACTCAGGATCTCCTGTTTACTAGACAGGCGCTTTAACCACCTAAGCCACAGCACCAAGTGAAGTCCAGCAGAAAAGCCAGAAAATGGGAATTTCTTACGCAATGATTCAAATTTCTACTAAATGTTGTGCATTGATGGAGTGGTTGCAGCTTGCATTTTTTCACAAACTTGGAGTTACGTTCCCCTCAGCTAGTGCCTGATCTGTGACCTTCAATAAAAATGCAGCAAAAAACTTTTTGACCCTGTTCTCAGAATCTATCACCTGGAGGTAGGGACTTATGTAGACGAGGTGGCCGAGTGGTTAAGGCGATGGACTGCTAATCCATTGGGCTCTGCATGCATGGGTTCAAATCCCATCCTCGTCGGTTTCTTCTACATTTTGCAGCTTGCCTAGTAGATTCTTTGCAACTTGCCTTGTAGATTCTTTATTGTCAGCATATGCAGTGGATGCTGCCACCATGGCAGTTTTCTATTTTTGATTCAGAAACGTGCCTCATGTGACCTATCAACCTGGCATTAGTAATCCTGCATTGTTTTTCCATTTCTCTTGCATGGTGCTTAATACTATCCAATAAAGAAGATGAGGACATTTCCTTCTTTTGGGCATTCAGCCAGCATACATATTTTTGACTTTGCTGGGACATTCTTAGGACTGTGGGATAGACAAGTTTGAAGTCACATATGATTGAACGTCTACTTCTTGGTATGAAAAGCTCAAAATTGCAAAGAAAGAAAGGCACTGCTGAGATTCGAACTCAGGATCTCCTGTTTACAAGACAGGCGCTTTAACCAACTTAGCCACAGCGCCATGACAACCCTTGCCTTAAAGTCAGAAAATGGGAATTGCTATGCAATGATTAAAATGTATACAAAATGCTGTATATTGACGGAGCAGTTGAAGCTTGCATTTTTTGAGTTACGGTCCATTCAGCCAGTGCTTAATATGTGACCTTCAATGAAAATGCAGCCAAAGACTTGTTGATCATGTTGTCAGAATGTCTCACCTGGAGTGGTTGCCTTTTAAAGACGAGGTGGCCGAGGGGTTAAGTCGATGGACGGCTAATCCATTGTGCTCTGCATGCCTTTTCCAACTTGGTATCTTGCTTTGAAGATTTTTTATTGTCTTTGCAGGCATGGGAGTTTTCTATTTCCAATCCAGAAGGGTGCGTTACGTGACCTATCAACCAGGCCTTAGAAATCCTGCCTTGTTTTCCAATTCCTCTTGCATGGTGCTTAATGCTATCCTATAAAGAAGATGAGGACATTTCTTTCTTTTGGACGTTTAGCCAGCATCCATATTTTTGACTTTGCTCGGACTGTCTTAGGGCTGTGGGATGGTCAATATTGATGTCAGATAGGATTGAACATCTGCTTTTTGGTATGAAAAGCTTAAAATTTAGGGGGAAAAAAAGGCACTGCTGAGATTTGAACTCAGGATCTCCTGTTTACTAGACAGGCACTTTAACCAACTAAGCCACAGCACCACATGAAGTCCAGCCGAAAAGCCAGAAAATGGGAATTTCTTACGCAATGATTCAAATTTCTACTAAATGTTGTGCATTGATGGAGTGGTTGCAGCTTGCATTTTTTCACCAACTTGGAGTTACGGTCCCCTCAGCCAGTGCCTGATCTGTGACCTTAAATAAAAATGCAGCAAAAAACTTTTTGTCCCTGTTCTCAGAATCTATCACCTGGAGGTAGGGACTTATGTAGACGAGGTGGCCGAGTGGTTAAGGCGATGGACTGCTAATCCATTGTGCTCTGCATGCATGGGTTCAAATCCCATCCTCGTCGGTTTTTTCTACTTTTTACCACTTTGCAGCTTGCCTAGTAGATTCTTTGCAACTTGCCTTGTTGATTCTTTATTGTCAGCATATGCAGTGGATGCTCCCACCATGGCAGTTTTCTATTTTTGATTCAGAAACGTGCCTCATGTGACCTATCAACCTGGCATTAGTAATCCTGCATTGTTTTTCCATTTCTCTTGCATGGTGCTTAATACTATCCAATAAAGAAGATGAGGACATTTCCTTCTTTTGGGCATTCAGCCAGCATACATATTTTTGACTTTGCTCGGACATTCTTAGGACTGTGGGATAGACAAGTTTGAAGTCACATATGATTGAACGTCTACTTCTTGGTATGAAAAGCTCAAAATTGCAAAGAAAGAAAGGCACTGCTGAGATTCGAACTCAGGATCTCCTGTTTACAAGACAGGCGCTTTAACCAACTAAGCCACAGCGCCATGACAACCAATGCCAAAAAGTCAGAAAGTCAGAAAATGGGAATTGCTATGCAATGATTAAAATGTCTACAAAATGTTGTATATTGACGGAGCAGTTGCAGCTTGCATTTTTTGAGTTACGGTCCATTCAGCCAGTGCTTAATATGTGACCTTCAATGAAAATGCAGCCAAAGACTTGTTGATCATGTTGTCAGAATGTCTCACCTGGAGTGGTTGCCTTTTAAAGACGAGGTGGCCGAGGGGTTAAGTCGATGGACGGCTAATCCATTGTGCTCTGCATGCCTTTTCCAACTTGGTATCTTGCTTTGTAGATTTTTTATTGTCTTTGCAGGCATGGGAGTTTTCTATTTCCAATCCAGAAGGGTGCGTTACGTGACCTATCAACCAGGCCTTAGAAATCCTGCCTTGTTTTCCAATTCCTCTTGCATGGTGCTTAATGCTATCCTATAAAGAAGATGAGGACATTTCTTTCTTTTGGGCGTTTAGCCAGCATCCATATTTTTGACTTTGCTCGGACTGTCTTAGGGCTGTGGGATGGACAATATTGATTTCAGATAGGATTGAACGTCTGCTTTTTGGTATGAAAAGCTTAAAATTTAGGGGGAAAAAAAGGCACTGCTGAGATTTGAACTCAGGATCTCCTGTTTACTAGACAGGCGCTTTAACAACCTAAGCCACAGCGCCAAGTGAAGTCCAGCAGAAAAGCCAGAAAATGGGAATTTCTTACGCAATGATTCAAATTTCTACTAAATGTTGTGCATTGATGGAGTGGTTGCAGCTTGCATTTTTTCACCAACTTGGAGTTACGGTCCCCTCAGCCAGTGCCTGATCTGTGACCTTCAATAAAAATGCAGCAAAAAACTTTTTGACCCTGTTCTCAGAATCTATCACCTGGAGGTAGGGACTTATGTAGATGAGGTGGCCGAGTGGTTAAGGCGATGGACTGCTAATCCATTGTGCTCTGCATGCATGGGTTCAAATCCCATCCTCGTCGGTTTCTTCTACTTTTTACCACTTTGCAGCTTGCCTAGTAGATTCTTTATTGTCAGCATATGCAGTGGATGCTCCCACCATGGCAGTTTTCTATTTTTGATTCAGAAACGTGCCTCATGTGACCTATCAACCTGGCATTAGTAATCCTGCATTGTTTTTCCATTTCTCTTGCATGGTGCTTAATACTATCCAATAAAGAAGATGAGGACATTTCCTTCTTTTGGGCATTCAGCCAGCATACATATTTTTGACTTTGCTCGGACATTCTTAGGACTGTGGGATAGACAAGTTTGAAGTCACATATGATTGAACGTCTACTTCTTGGTATGAAAAGCTCAAAATTGCAAAGAAAGAAAGGCACTGCTGAGATTCGAACTCAGGATCTCCTGTTTACAAGACAGGCGCTTTAACCAACTAAGCCACAGCGCCATGACAACCCTTGCCTTAAAGTCAGAAAATGGGAATTGCTATGCAATGATTAAAATGTCTACAAAATGCTGTATATTGACGGAGCAGTTGCAGCTTGCATTTTTTGAGTTACGGTCCATTCAGCCAGTACTTAATATGTGACCTTCAATGAAAATGCAGCCAAAGACTTGTTGATCATGTTGTCAGAATGTCTCACCTGGAGTGGTTGCCTTTTAAAGACGAGGTGGCCGAGGGGTTAAGTCGATGGACGGCTAATCCATTGTGCTCTGCATGCCTTTTCCAACTTGGTATCTTGCTTTGTAGATTTTTTATTGTCTTTGCAGGCATGGGAGTTTTCTATTTCCAATCCAGAAGGGTGCGTTACGTGACCTATCAACCAGGCCTTAGAAATCCTGCCTTGTTTTCCAATTCCTCTTGCATGGTGCTTAATGCTATCCTATAAAGAAGATGAGGACATTTCTTTCTTTTGGGCGTTTAGCCAGCATCCATATTTTTGACTTTGCTCGGACTGTCTTAGGGCTGTGGGATGGACAATATTGATGTCAGATAGGATTGAACATCTGCTTTTTGGTATGAAAAGCTTAAAATTTAGGGGAAAAAAGGCACTGCTGAGATTTGAACTCAGAATCTCCTGTTTACTAGACAGGCGCTTTAACCACCTAAGCCACAGCGCCAAGTGAAGTCCAGCAGAAAAGCCAGAAAATGGGAATTTCTTACGCAATGATTCAAATTTCTACTAAATGTTGTGCATTGATGGAGTGGTTGCAGCTTGCATTTTTTCACCAACTTGGAGTTACGGTCCCCTCAGCTAGTGCCTGATCTGTGACCTTCAATAAAAATGCAGCAAAAAACTTTTTGACCCTGTTCTCAGAATCTATCACCTGGAGGTAGGGACTTATGTAGTCGGGGTGGCCGAGTGGTTAAGGTGATGGACTGCTAATCCATTGTGCTCTGCATGCATGGGTTCAAATCCCATCCTTGTCGGTTCCTTCTACCTTTTACCACTTTGCAGATTGCCTAGTAGATTCTTTGCAACTTGCCTTGTAGATTCTTTATTGTCAGCATATGCAGTGGATGCTGCCACCATGGCAGTTTTCTATTTTTGATTCAGAAACGTGCCTCATGTGACCTATCAACCTGGCATTAGTAATCCTGCATTGTTTTTCCATTTCTCTTGCATGGTGCTTAATACTATCCAATAAAGAAGATGAGGACATTTCCTTCTTTTGGGCATTCAGCCAGCATACATATTTTTGACTTTGCTCGGACATTCTTAGGACTGTGGGATAGACAAGTTTGAAGTCACATATGATTGAACGTCTACTTCTTGGTATGAAAAGCTCAAAATTGCAAAGAAAGAAAGGCACTGCTGAGATTCGAACTCAGGATCTCCTGTTTACAAGACAGGCGCTTTAACCAACTAAGCCACAGCGCCATGACAACCCTTGCCTTAAAGTCAGAAAATGGGAATTGCTATGCAATGATTAAAATGTATACAAAATGCTGTATATTGACGGAGCAGTTGCAGCTTGCATTTTTTGAGTTACGGTCCATTCAGCCAGTGCTTAATATGTGACCTTCAATGAAAATGCAGCCAAAGACTTGTTGATCATGTTGTCAGAATGTCTCACCTGGAGTGGTTGCCTTTTAAAGACGAGGTGGCCGAGGGGTTAAGTCGATGGACGGCTAATCCATTGTGCTCTGCATGCCTTTTCCAACTTGGTATCTTGCTTTGAAGATTTTTTATTGTCTTTGCAGGCATGGGAGTTTTCTATTTCCAATCCAGAAGGGTGCGTTACGTGACCTATCAACCAGGCCTTAGAAATCCTGCCTTGTTTTCCAATTCCTCTTGCATGGTGCTTAATGCTATCCTATAAAGAAGATGAGGACATTTCTTTCTTTTGGACGTTTAGCCAGCATCCATATTTTTGACTTTGCTCGGACTGTCTTAGGGCTGTGGGATGGTCAATATTGATGTCAGATAGGATTGAACATCTGCTTTTTGGTATGAAAAGCTTAAAATTTAGGGGGAAAAAAGGCACTGCTGAGATTTGAACTCAGGATCTCCTGTTTACTAGACAGGCGCTTTAACCAACTAAGCCACAGCACTACATGAAGTCCAGCAGAAAAGCCAGAAAATGGGAATTTCTTACGCAATGATTCAAATTTCTACTAAATGTTGTGCATTGATGGAGTGGTTGCAGCTTGCATTTTTTCACCAACTTGGAGTTACGGTCCCCTCAGCCAGTGCCTGATCTGTGACCTTCAATAAAAATGCAGCAAAAAACTTTTTGACCCTGTTCTCAGAATCTATAACCTGGAGGTAGGGACTTATGTAGACGAGGTGGCCGAGTGGTTAAGGCGATGGACTGCTAATCCATTGTGCTCTGCATGCATGGGTTCAAATCCCATCCTCGTCGGTTTCTTCTACTTTTTACCACTTTGCAGCTTGCCTAGTAGATTCTTTGCAACTTGCCTTGTAGATTCTTTATTGTCAGCATATGCAGTGGATGCTCCCACCATGGCAGTTGTCTATTTTTGATTCAGAAACGTGCCTCATGTGACCTATCAACCTGGCATTAGTAATCCTGCATTGTTTTTCCATTTCTCTTGCATGGTGCTTAATACTATCCAATAAAGAAGATGAGGACATTTCCTTCTTTTGGGCATTCAGCCAGCATACATATTTTTGACTTTGCTCGGACATTCTTAGGACTGTGGGATAGACAAGTTTGAAGTCACATATGATTGAACGTCTACTTCTTGGTATGAAAAGCTCAAAATTGCAAAGAAAGAAAGGCACTGCTGAGATTCGAACTCAGGATCTCCTGTTTACAAGACAGGCGCTTTAACCAACTAAGCCACAGCGCCATGACAACCAATGCCAAAAAGTCAGAAAGTCAGAAAGTCAGAAAATGGGAATTGCTATGCAATGATTAAAATGTCTACAAAATGCTGTATATTGACGGAGCAGTTGCAGCTTGCATTTTTTGAGTTACGGTCCATTCAGCCAGTGCTTAATATGTGACCTTCAATGAAAATGCAGCCAAAGACTTGTTGATCATGTTGTCAGAATGTCTCACCTGGAGTGGTTGCCTTTTAAAGACGAGGTGGCCGAGGGGTTAAGTCGATGGACGGCTAATCCATTGTGCTCTGCATGCCTTTTCCAACTTGGTATCTTGCTTTGTAGATTTTTTATTGTCTTTGCAGGCATGGGAGTTTTCTATTTCCAATCCAGAAGGGTGCGTTACGTGACCTATCAACCAGGCCTTAGAAATCCTGCCTTGTTTTCCAATTCCTCTTGCATGGTGCTTAATGCTATCCTATAAAGAAGATGAGGACATTTCTTTCTTTTGGGCGTTTAGCCAGCATCCATATTTTTGACTTTGCTCGGACTGTCTTAGGGCTGTGGGATGGACAATATTGATTTCAGATAGGATTGAACGTCTGCTTTTTGGTATGAAAAGCTTAAAATTTAGGGGAAAAAAAGGCACTGCTGAGATTTGAACTCAGGATCTCCTGTTTACTAGACAGGCGCTTTAACCACCTAAGCCACAGCGCCAAGTGAAGTCCAGCAGAAAAGCCAGAAAATGGGAATTTCTTACGCAATGATTCAAATTTCTACTAAATGTTGTGCATTGATGGAGTGGTTGCAGCTTGCATTTTTTCACCAACTTGGAGTTACGGTCCCCTCAGCCAGTGCCTGATCTGTGACCTTCAATAAAAATGCAGCAAAAAACTTTTTGACCCTGTTCTCAGAATCTATCACCTGGAGGTAGGGACTTATGTGGATGAGGTGGCCGAGTGGTTAAGGCGATGGACTGCTAATCCATTGTGCTCTGCATGCATGGGTTCAAATCCCATCCTCGTCGGTTTCTTCTACTTTTTACCACTTTGCAGCTTGCCTAGTAGATTCTTTGCAACTTGCCTTGTAGATTCTTTATTGTCAGCATATGCAGTGGATGCTCCCACCATGGCAGTTATCTATTTTTGATTCAGAAACGTGCCTCATGTGACCTATCAACCTGGCATTAGTAATCCTGCATTGTTTTTCCATTTCTCTTGCATGGTGCTTAATACTATCCAATAAAGAAGATGAGGACATTTCCTTCTTTTGGGCATTCAGCCAGCATACATATTTTTGACTTTGCTCGGACATTCTTAGGACTGTGGGATAGACAAGTTTGAAGTCACATATGATTGAACGTCTACTTCTTGGTATGAAAAGCTCAAAATTGCAAAGAAAGAAAGGCACTGCTGAGATTCGAACTCAGGATCTCCTGTTTACAAGACAGGCGCTTTAACCAACTAAGCCACAGCGCCATGACAACCAATGCCAAAAAGTCAGAAAGTCAGAAAGTCAGAAAGTCAGAAAATGGGAATTGCTATGCAATGATTAAAATGTCTACAAAATGCTGTATATTGACGGAGCAGTTGCAGCTTGCATTTTTTGAGTTACGGTCCATTCAGCCAGTGCTTAATATGTGACCTTCAATGAAAATGCAGCCAAAGACTTGTTGATCATGTTGTCAGAATGTCTCACCTGGAGTGGTTGCCTTTTAAAGACGAGGTGGCCGAGGGGTTAAGTCGATGGACGGCTAATCCATTGTGCTCTGCATGCCTTTTCCAACTTGGTATCTTGCTTTGTAGATTTTTTATTGTCTTTGCAGGCATGGGAGTTTTCTATTTCCAATCCAGAAGGGTGCGTTACGTGACCTATCAACCAGGCCTTAGAAATCCTGCCTTGTTTTCCAATTCCTCTTGCATGTTGCTTAATGCTATCCTATAAAGAAGATGAGGACATTTCTTTCTTTTGGGCGTTTAGCCAGCATCCATATTTTTGACTTTGCTCGGACTGTCTTAGGGCTGTGGGATGGACAATATTGATTTCAGATAGGATTGAACGTCTGCTTTTTGGTATGAAAAGCTTAAAATTTAGGGGAAAAAAAGGCACTGCTGAGATTTGAACTCAGGATCTCCTGTTTACTAGACAGGCGCTTTAACCACCTAAGCCACAGCGCCAAGTGAAGTCCAGCAGAAAAGCCAGAAAATGGGAATTTCTTACGCAATGATTCAAATTTCTACTAAATGTTGTGCATTGATGGAGTGGTTGCGGCTTGCATTTTTTCACCAACTCGGAGTTACGGTCCCCTCATCCAGTGCCTGATCTGTGACCTTCAATAAAAATGCAGCAAAAAACTTTTTGACCCTGTTCTCAGAATCTATCACCTGGAGGTAGGGACTTATGTAGACGAGGTGGCCGAGTGGTTAAGGCGATGGACTGCTAATCCATTGTGCTCTGCATGCATGGGTTCAAATCCCATCCTCATTGGTTTCTTCTACTTTTTACCACTTTGCAGCTTGCCTAGTAGATTCTTTGCAACTTGCCTTGTAGATTCTTTATTGTCAGCATATGCAGTGGATGCTCCCACCATGGCAGTTTTCTATTTTTGATTCAGAAACGTGCCTCATGTGACCTATCAACCTGGCATTAGTAATCCTGCATTGTTTTTCCATTTCTCTTGCATGGTGCTTAATACTATCCAATAAAGAAGATGAGGACATTTCCTTCTTTTGGGCATTCAGCCAGCATACATATTTTTGACTTTGCTCGGACATTCTTAGGACTGTGGGATAGACAAGTTTGAAGTCACATATGATTGAACGTCTACTTCTTGGTATGAAAAGCTCAAAATTGCAAAGAAAGAAAGGCACTGCTGAGATTCGAACTCAGGATCTCCTGTTTACAAGACCAACTAAGCCACAGCGCCATGACAACCAATGCCAAAAAGCCAAAAAGTCAGAAAGTCAGAAAGTCAGAAAATGGGAATTGCTATGCAATGATTAAAATGTCTACAAAATGCTGTATATTGACGGAGCAGTTGCAGCTTGCATTTTTTGAGTTACGGTCCATTCAGCCAGTGCTTAATATGTGACCTTCAATGAAAATGCAGCCAAAGACTTGTTGATCATGTTGTCAGAATGTCTCACCTGGAGTGGTTGCCTTTTAAAGACGAGGTGGCCGAGGGGTTAAGTCGATGGACGGATAATCCATTGTGCTCTGCATGCCTTTTCCAACTTGGTATCTTGCTTTGTAGATTTTTTATTGTCTTTGCAGGCATGGGAGTTTTCTATTTCCAATCCAGAAGGGTGCGTTACGTGACCTATCAACCAGGCCTTAGAAATCCTGCCTTGTTTTCCAATTCCTCTTGCATGGTGCTTAATGCTATCCTATAAAGAAGATGAGGACATTTCTTTCTTTTGGACGTTTAGCCAGCATCCATATTTTTGACTTTGCTCGGACTGTCTTAGGGCTGTGGGATGGTCAATATTGATGTCAGATAGGATTGAACATCTGCTTTTTGGTATGAAAAGCTTAAAATTTAGGGGGAAAAAAGGCACTGCTGAGATTTGAACTCAGGATCTCCTGTTTACTAGACAGGCGCTTTAACCAACTAAGCCACAGCACCACATGAAGTCCAGTAGAAAAGCCAGAAAATGGGAATTTCTTACGCAATGATTCAAATTTCTACTAAATGTTGTGCATTGATGGAGTGGTTGCAGCTTGCATTTTTTCACCAACTTGGAGTTACGGTCCCCTCAGCCAGTGCCTGATCTGTGACCTTCAATAAAAATGCAGCAAAAAACTTTTTGACCCTGTTCTCAGAATCTATCACCTGGAGGTAGGGACTTATGTAGACGAGGTGGCCGAGTGGTTAAGGCGATGGACTGCTAATCCATTGTGCTCTGCATGCATGGGTTCAAATCCCATCCTCGTCGGTTTCTTCTACTTTTTACCACTTTGCAGATTGCCTAGTAGATTCTTTGCAACTTGCCTTGTAGATTCTTTATTGTCAGCATATGCAGTGGATGCTCCCACCATGGCAGTTTTCTATTTTTGATTCAGAAACGTGCCTCATGTGACCTATCAACCTGGCATTAGTAATCCTGCATTGTTTTTCCATTTCTCTTGCATGGTGCTTAATACTATCCAATAAAGAAGATGAGGACATTTCCTTCTTTTGGGCATTCAGCCAGCATACATATTTTTGACTTTGCTCGGACATTCTTAGGACTGTGGGATAGACAAGTTTGAAGTCACATATGATTGAACGTCTACTTCTTGGTATGAAAAGCTCAAAATTGCAAAGAAAAAAAGGCACTGCTGAGATTCGAACTCAGGATCTCCTGTTTACAAGACAGGCGCTTTAACCAACTAAGCCACAGCGCCATGACAACCAATGCCAAAAAGTCAGAAAGTCAGAAAGTCAGAAAATGGGAATTGCTATGCAATGATTAAAATGTCTACAAAATGCTGTATATTGACGGAGCAGTTGCAGCTTGCATTTTTTGAGTTACGGTCCATTCAGCCAGTGCTTAATATGTGACCTTCAATGAAAATGCAGCCAAAGACTTGTTGATCATGTTGTCAGAATGTCTCACCTGGAGTGGTTGCCTTTTAAAGACGAGGTGGCCGAGGGGTTAAGTCGATGGACGGCTAATCCATTGTGCTCTGCATGCCTTTTCCAACTTGGTATCTTGCTTTGTAGATTTTTTATTGTCTTTGCAGGCATGGGAGTTTTCTATTTCCAATCCAGAAGGGTGCGTTACGTGACCTATCAACCAGGCCTTAGAAATCCTGCCTTGTTTTCCAATTCCTCTTGCATGGTGCTTAATGCTATCCTATAAAGAAGATGAGGACATTTCTTTCTTTTGGACGTTTAGCCAGCATCCATATTTTTGACTTTGCTCGGACTGTCTTAGGGCTGTGGGATGGTCAATATTGATGTCAGATAGGATTGAACATCTGCTTTTTGGTATGAAAAGCTTAAAATTTAGGGGGAAAAAAGGCACTGCTGAGATTTGAACTCAGGATCTCCTGTTTACTAGACAGGCGCTTTAACCAACTAAGCCACAGCACCACATGAAGTCCAGCAGAAAAGCCAGAAAATGGGAATTTCTTACGCAATGATTCAAATTTCTACTAAATGTTGTGCATTGATGGAGTGGTTGCAGCTTGCATTTTTTCACCAACTTGGAGTTACGGTCCCCTCAGCCAGTGCCTGATCTGTGACCTTCAATAAAAATGCAGCAAAAAACTTTTTGACCCTGTTCTCAGAATCTATCACCTGGAGGTAGGGACTTATGTAGACGAGGTGGCCGAGTGGTTAAGGCGATGGACTGCTAATCCATTGTGCTTTGCATGCATGGGTTCAAATCCCATCCTCGTCGGTTTCTTCTACTTTTTACCACTTTGCAGCTTGCCTAGTAGATTCTTTGCAACTTGCCTTGTAGATTCTTTATTGTCAGCATATGCAGTGGATGCTCCCACCATGGCAGTTTTCTATTTTTGATTCAGAAACGTGCCTCATGTGACCTATCAACCTGGCATTAGTAATCCTGCATTGTTTTTCCATTTCTCTTGCATGGTGCTTAATACTATTCAATAAAGAAGATAAGGACATTTCCTTCTTTTGGGCATTCAGCCAGCATACATATTTTTGACTTTGCTCGGACATTCTTAGGACTGTGGGATAGACAAGTTTGAAGTCACATATGATTGAACGTCTACTTCTTGGTATGAAAAGCTCAAAATTGCAAAGAAAGAAAGGCACTGCTGAGATTCGAACTCAGGATCTCCTGTTTACAAGACCAAGTAAGCCACAGCGCCATGACAACCAATGCCAAAAAGCCAAAAAGTCAGAAAGTCAGAAAATGGGAATTGCTATGCAATGATTAAAATGTCTACAAAATGCTGTATATTGACGGAGCAGTTGCAGCTTGCATTTTTTTAGTTACGGTCCATTCAGCCAGTGCTTAATATGTGACCTTCAATGAAAATGCAGCCAAAGACTTGTTGATCATGTTGTCAGAATGTCTCACCTGGAGTGGTTGCCTTTTAAAGACGAGGTGGCCGAGGGGTTAAGTCGATGGACGGCTAATCCATTGTGCTCTGCATGCCTTTTCCAACTTGGTATCTTGCTTTGAAGATTTTTTATTGTCTTTGCAGGCATGGGAGTTTTCTATTTCCAATCCAGAAGGGTGCGTTACGTGACCTATCAACCAGGCCTTAGAAATCCTGCCTTGTTTTCCAATTCCTCTTGCATGGTGCTTAATGCTATCCTATAAAGAAGATGAGGACATTTCTTTCTTTTGGACGTTTAGCCAGCATCCATATTTTTGACTTTGCTCGGACTGTCTTAGGGCTGTGGGATGGTCAATATTGATGTCAGATAGGATTGAACATCTGCTTTTTGGTATGAAAAGCTTAAAATTTAGGGGGAAAAAAGGCACTGCTGAGATTTGAACTCAGGATCTCCTGTTTACTAGACAGGCGCTTTAACCAACTAAGCCACAGCACCACATGAAGTCCAGCAGAAAAGCCAGAAAATGGGAATTTCTTACGCAATGATTCAAATTTCTACTAAATGTTGTGCATTGATGGAGTGGTTGCAGCTTGCATTTTTTCACCAACTTGGAGTTACGGTCCCCTCAGCCAGTGCCTGATCTGTGACCTTCAATAAAAATGCAGCAAAAAACTTTTTGACCCTGTTCTCAGAATCTATCACCTGGAGGTAGGGACTTATGTAGATGAGGTGGCTGAGTGGTTAAGGCGATGGACTGCTAATCCATTGTGCTCTGCATGCATGGGTTCAAATCCCATCCTCGTCGGTTTCTTCTACTTTTTACCACTTTGCAGCTTGCCTAGTAGATTCTTTGCAACTTGCCTTGTAGATTCTTTATTGTCAGCATATGCAGTGGATGCTCCCACCATGGCAGTTTTCTATTTTTGATTCAGAAACGTGCCTCATGTGACCTATCAACCTGGCATTAGTAATCCTGCATTGTTTTTCCATTTCTCTTGCATGGTGCTTAATACTATCCAATAAAGAAGATGAGGACATTTCCTTCTTTTGGGCATTCAGCCAGCATACATATTTTTGACTTTGCTCGGACATTCTTAGGACTGTGGGATAGACAAGTTTGAAGTCACATATGATTGAACGTCTACTTCTTGGTATGAAAAGCTCAAAATTGCAAAGAAAGAAAGGCACTGCTGAGATTCGAACTCAGGATCTCCTGTTTACAAGACAGGCGCTTTAACCAACTAAGCCACAGCGCCATGACAACCAATGCCAAAAAGTCAGAAAGTCAGAAAGTCAGAAAATGGGAATTGCTATGCAATGATTAAAATGTCTACAAAATGCTGTATATTGACGGAGCAGTTGCAGCTTGCATTTTTTGAGTTACGGTCCATTCAGCCAGTGCTTAATATGTGACCTTCAATGAAAATGCAGCCAAAGACTTGTTGATCATGTTGTCAGAATGTCTCACCTGGAGTGGTTGCCTTTTAAAGACGAGGTGGCCGAGGGGTTAAGTCGATGGACGGCTAATCCATTGTGCTCTGCATGCCTTTTTCAACTTGGTATCTTGCTTTGAAGATTTTTTATTGTCTTTGCAGGCATGGGAGTTTTCTATTTCCAATCCAGAAGGGTGCGTTACGTGACCTATCAACCAGGCCTTAGAAATCCTGCCTTGTTTTCCAATTCCTCTTGCATGGTGCTTAATGCTATCCTATAAAGTAGATGAGGACATTTCTTTCTTTTGGACGTTTAGCCAGCATCCATATTTTTGACTTTGCTCGGACTGTCTTAGGGCTGTGGGATGGTCAATATTGATGTCAGATAGGATTGAACATCTGCTTTTTGGTATGAAAAGCTTAAAATTTAGGGGGAAAAAAGGCACTGCTGAGATTTGAACTCAGGATCTCCTGTTTACTAGACAGGCGCTTTAAACAACTAAGCCACAGCACCACATGAAGTCCAGCAGAAATGCCAGAAAATGGGAATTTCTTACGCAATGATTCAAATTTCTACTAAATGTTGTGCATTGATGGAGTGGTTGCAGCTTGCATTTTTTCACCAACTCGGAGTTACGGTCCCCTCAGCCAGTGCCTGATCTGTGACCTTCAATAAAAATGCAGCAAAAAACTTTTTGACCCTGTTCTCAGAATCTATCACCTGGAGGTAGGGACTTATGTAGATGAGGTGGCCGAGTGGTTAAGGCGATGGACTGCTAATCCATTGTGCTCTGCATGCATGGGTTCAAATCCCATCCTCGTCGGTTTCTTCTACTTTTTACCACTTTGCAGCTTGCCTAGTAGATTCTTTGCAACTTGCCTTGTAGATTCTTTATTGTCAGCATATGCAGTGGATGCTCCCACCATGGCAGTTTTCTATTTTTGATTCAGAAACGTGCCTCATGTGACCTATCAACCTGGCATTAGTAATCCTGCATTGTTTTTCCATTTCTCTTGCATGGTGCTTAATACTATCCAATAAAGAAGATGAGGACATTTCCTTCTTTTGGGCATTCAGCCAGCATACATATTTTTGACTTTTCTCGGACATTCTTAGGACTGTGGAATAGACAAGTTTGAAGTCACATATGATTGAACGTCTACTTCTTGGTATGAAAAGCTCAAAATTGCAAAGAAAGAAAGGCACTGCTGAGATTCGAACTCAGGATCTCCTGTTTACAAGACCAACTAAGCCACAGCGCCATGACAACCAATGCCAAAAAGCCAAAAAGTCAGAAAGTCAGAAAATGGGAATTGCTATGCAATGATTAGCCAGTGCTTAATATGTGACCTTCAATGAAAATGCAGCCAAAGACTTGTTGATCATGTTGTCAGAATGTCTCACCTGGAGTGGTTGCCTTTTAAAGACGAGGTGGCCGAGGGGTTAAGTCAATGGACGGCTAATCCATTGTGCTCTGCATGCCTTTTCCAACTTGGTATCTTGCTTTGTAGATTTTTTATTGTCTTTGCAGGCATGGGAGTTTTCTATTTCCAATCCAGAAGGGTGCGTTACGTGACCTATCAACCAGGCCTTAGAAATCCTGCCTTGTTTTCCAATTCCTCTTGCATGGTGCTTAAAGCTATCCTATAAAGAAGATGAGGACATTTCTTTCTTTTGGGCATTTAGCCAGCATCCATATTTTTGACTTTGCTCGGACTGTCTTAGGGCTGTGGGATGGACAATATTGATGTCAGATAGGATTGAACATCTGCTTTTTGGTATGAAAAGCTTAAAATTTAGGGGAAAAAAAAGGCACTGCTGAGATTTGAACTCAGGATCTCCTGTTTACTAGACAGGCGCTTTAACCACCTAAGCCACAGCGCCAAGTGAAGTCCAGCAGAAAAGCCAGAAAATGGGAATTTCTTACGCAATGATTCAAATTTCTACTAAATGTTGTGTATTGATGGAGTGGTTGCAGCTTGCATTTTTTCACCAACTTGGAGTTACGGTCCCCTCAGCCAGTGCCTGATCTGTGACCTTCAATAAAAATGCAGCAAAAAACTTTTTGACCCTGTTCTCAGAATGTATCACCTGGAGGTAGGGACTTATGTAGACGAGGTGGCCGAGTGGTTAAGGCGATGGACTGCTAATCCATTGTGCTCTGCATGCATGGGTTCAAATCCCATCCTTGTCGATTTCTTCTACTTTTTACCACTTTGCAGATTGCCTACTAGATTCTTTGCAACTTGCCTTGTAGATTCTTTATTGTCAGCATATGCAGTGGATGCTGCCACCATGGCAGTTTTCTATTTTTGATTCAGAAACGTGCCTCATGTGACCTATCAACCTGGCATTAGTAATCCTGCATTGTTTTTCCATTTCTCTTGCATGGTGCTTAATACTATCCAATAAAGAAGATGAGGACATTTCCTTCTTTTGGGCATTCAGCCAGCATACATATTTTTGACTTTGCTCGGACATTCTTAGGACTGTGGGATAGACAAGTTTGAAGTCACATATGATTGAACGTCTACTTCTTGGTATGAAAAGCTCAAAATTGCAAAGAAAGAAAGGCACTGCTGAGATTCGAACTCAGGATCTCCTGTTTACAAGACAGGCGCTTTAACCAACTAAGCCACAGCGCCATGACAACAAATGCCAAAAAGTCAGAAAGTCAGAAAGTCAGAAAATGGGAATTGCTATGCAATGATTAAAATGTCTACAAAATGCTGTATATTGACGGAGCAGTTGCAGCTTGCATTTTTTGAGTTACGGTCCATTCAGCCAGTGCTTAATATGTGACCTTCAATGAAAATGCAGCCAAAGACTTGTTGATCATGTTGTCAGAATGTCTCACCTGGAGTGGTTGCCTTTTAAAGACGAGGTGGCCGAGGGGTTAAGTCGATGGACGGCTAATCCATTGTGCTCTGCATGCCTTTTCCAACTTGGTATCTTGCTTTGAAGATTTTTTATTGTCTTTGCAGGCATGGGAGTTTTCTATTTCCAATCCAGAAGGGTGCGTTACGTGACCTATCAACCAGGCCTTAGAAATCCTGCCTTGTTTTCCAATTCCTCTTGCATGGTGCTTAATGCTATCCTATAAAGAAGATGAGGACATTTCTTTCTTTTGGACGTTTAGCCAGCATCCATATTTTTGACTTTGCTCGGACTGTCTTAGGGCTGTGGGATGGTCAATATTGATGTCAGATAGGATTGAACATCTGCTTTTTGGTATGAAAAGCTTAAAATTTAGGGGGAAAAAAGGCACTGCTGAGATTTGAACTCAGGATCTCCTGTTTACTAGACAGGCGCTTTAACCAACTAAGCCACAGCCCCACATGAAGTCCAGCAGAAATGCCAGAAAATGGGAATTTCTTACCCAATGATTCAAATTTCTACTAAATGTTGTGCATTGATGGAGTGGTTGCAGCTTGCATTTTTTCACCAACTTGGAGTTACGGTCCCCTCAGCCAGTGCCTGATCTGTGACCTTCAATAAAAATGCAGCAAAAAACTTTTTGACCCTGTTCTCAGAATCTATCACCTGGAGGTAGGGACTTATGTAGACGAGGTGGCCGAGTGGTTAAGGCGATGTGTGCTCTGATTGTGCTCTGCATGCATGGGTTCAAATCCCATCCTCGTCGGTTTCTTCTACTTTTTACCACTTTGCAGCTTGCCTAGTAGATTCTTTGCAACTTGCCTTGTAGATTCTTTATTGTCAGCATATGCAGTGGATGCTCCCACCATGGCAGTTTTCTATTTTTGATTCAGAAACGTGCTTCATGTGACCTATCAACCTGGCATTAGTAATCCTGCATTGTTTTTCCATTTCTCTTGCATGGTGCTTAATACTATTCAATAAAGAAGATGAGGACATTTCCTTCTTTTGGGCATTCAGCCAGCATACATATTTTTGACTTTGCTCGGACATTCTTAGGACTGTGGGATAGACAAGTTTGAAGTCACATATGATTGAACGTCTACTTCTTGGTATGAAAAGCTCAAAATTGCAAAGAAAGAAAGGCACTGCTGAGATTCGAACTCAGGATCTCCTGTTTACAAGACCAACTAAGCCACAGCGCCATGACAACCAATGCCAAAAAGCCAAAAAGTCAGAAAGTCAGAAAATGGGAATTGCTATGCAATGATTAAAATGTCTACAAAATGCTGTATATTGACGGAGCAGTTGCAGCTTGCATTTTTTGAGTTACGGTCCATTCAGCCAGTGCTTAATATGTGACCTTCAATGAAAATGCAGCCAAAGACTTGTTGATCATGTTGTCAGAATGTCTCACCTGGAGTGGTTGCCTTTTAAAGACGAGGTGGCCGAGGGGTTAAGTCGATGGACGGCTAATCCATTGTGCTCTGCATGCCTTTTCCAACTTGGTATCTTGCTTTGTAGATTTTTTATTGTCTTTGCAGGCATGGGAGTTTTCTATTTCCAATCTAGAAGGGTGCGTTACGTGACCTATCAACCAGGCCTTAGAAATCCTGCCTTGTTTTCCAATTCCTCTTGCATGGTGCTTAATGCTATCCTATAAAGAAGATGAGGACATTTCTTTCTTTTGGGCGTTTAGCCAGCATCCATATTTTTGACTTTGCTCGGACTGTCTTAGGGCTGTGGGATGGACAATATTGATGTCAGATAGGATTGAACATCTGCTTTTTGGTATGAAAAGCTTAAAATTTAGGGGAAAAAAAGGCACTGCTGAGATTTGAACTCAGGATCTCCTGTTTACTAGACAGGCGCTTTAACCACCTAAGCCACAGCGCCAAGTGAAGTCCAGCAGAAAAGCCAGAAAATGGGAATTTCTTACGCAATGATTCAAATTTCTACTAAATGTTGTGCATTGATGGAGTGGTTGCAGCTTGCATTTTTTCACCAACTTGGAGTTACGGTCCCCTCAGCTAGTGCCTGATCTGTGACCTTCAATAAAAATGCAGCAAAAAACTTTTTGACCCTGTTCTCAGAATCTATCACCTGGAGGTAGGGTCTTATGTAGACGAGGTGGCCGAGTGGTTAAGGCGATGGACTGCTAATCCATTGTGCTCTGCATGCATGGGTTCAAATCCCATCCTTGTCGGTTTCTTCTACCTTTTACCACTTTGCAGCTTGCCTAGTAGATTCTTTGCAACTTGCCTTGTAGATACTTTATTGTCAGCATATGCAGTGGATGCTGCCACCATGGCAGTTTTCTATTTTTGATTCAGAAACGTGCCTCATGTGACCTATCAACCTGGCATTAGTAATCCTGCATTGTTTTTCCATTTCTCTTGCATGGTGCTTAATACTATCCAATAAAGAAGATGAGGACATTTCCTTCTTTTGCTCATTCAGCCAGCATACATATTTTTGACTTTGCTCGGACATTCTTAGGACTGTGGGATAGACAAGTTTGAAGTCACATATGATTGAACGTCTACTTCTTGGTATGAAAAGCTCAAAATTGCAAAGAAAGAAAGGCACTGCTGAGATTCGAACTCAGGATCTCCTGTTTACAAGACCAACTAAGCCACAGCGCCATGACAACCAATGCCAAAAAGCCAAAAAGTCAGAAAGTCAGAAAATGGGAATTGCTATGCAATGATTAAAATGTCTACAAAATGCTGTATATTGACGGAGCAGTTGCAGCTTGCATTTTTTGAGTTACGGTCCATTCAGCCAGTGCTTAATATGTGACCTTCAATGAAAATGCAGCCAAAGACTTGTTGATCATGTTGTCAGAATGTCTCACCTGGAGTGGTTGCCTTTTAAAGACGAGGTGGCCGAGGGGTTAAGTCGATGGACGGCTAATCCATTGTGCTCTGCATGCCTTTTCCAACTTGGTATCTTGCTTTGTAGATTTTTTATTGTCTTTGCAGGCATGGGAGTTTTCTATTTCCAATCTAGAAGGGTGCGTTACGTGACCTATCAACCAGGCCTTAGAAATCCTGCCTTGTTTTCCAATTCCTCTTGCATGGTGCTTAATGCTATCCTATAAAGAAGATGAGGACATTTCTTTCTTTTGGGCGTTTAGCCAGCATCCATATTTTTGACTTTGCTCGGACTGTCTTAGGGCTGTGGGATGGACAATATTGATGTCAGATAGGATTGAACATCTGCTTTTTGGTATGAAAAGCTTAAAATTTTGGTGAAAAAAGGCACTGCTGAGATTTGAACTCAGAATCTCCTGTTTACTAGACAGGCGCTTTAACCACCTAAGCCACAGCGCCAAGTGAAGTTCAGCAGAAAAGCCAGAAAATGGGAATTTCCTACGCAATGATTCAAATTTCTACTAAATGTTGTGCATTGATGGAGTGGTTGCAGCTTGCATTTTTTCACCAACTTGGAGTTACGGTCCCCTCAGCTAGTGCCTGATCTGTGACCTTCAATAAAAATGCAGCAAAAAACTTTTTGACCCTGTTCTCAGAATCTATCACCTGGAGGTAGGGACTTATGTAGACGAGGTGGCCGAGTGGTTAAGGTGATGGACTGCTAATCCATTGTGCTCTGCATGCTTGGGTTCAAATCCTTGTCGGTTCCTTCTACCTTTTACCACTTTGCAGATTGCCTAGTAGATTCTTTGCAACTTGCCTTGTAGATTCTTTATTGTCAGCATATGCAGTGGATGCTGCCACCATGGCAGTTTTCTATTTTTGATTCAGAAACGTGCCTCATGTGACCTATCAACCTGGCATTAGTAATCCTGCATTGTTTTTCCATTTCTCTTGCATGGTGCTTAATACTATCCAATAAAGAAGATGAGGACATTTCCTTCTTTTGGGCATTCAGCCAGCATACATATTTTTGACTTTGCTCGGACATTCTTAGGACTGTGGGATAGACAAGTTTGAAGTCACATATGATTGAACGTCTACTTCTTGGTATGAAAAGCTCAAAATTGCAAAGAAAGAAAGGCACTGCTGAGATTCGAACTCAGGATCTCCTGTTTACAAGACCAACTAAGCCACAGCGCCATGACAACCAATGCCAAAAAGCCAAAAAGTCAGAAAGTCAGAAAATGGGAATTGCTATGCAATGATTAAAATGTCTACAAAATGCTGTATATTGACGGAGCAGTTGCAGCTTGCATTTTTTGAGTTACGGTCCATTCAGCCAGTGCTTAATATGTGACCTTCAATGAAAATGCAGCCAAAGACTTGTTGATCATGTTGTCAGAATGTCTCACCTGGAGTGGTTGCCTTTTAAAGACGAGGTGGCCGAGGGGTTAAGTCGATGGACGGCTAATCCATTGTGCTCTGCATGCCTTTTCCAACTTGGTATCTTGCTTTGTAGATTTTTTATTGTCTTTGCAGGCATGGGAGTTTTCTATTTCCAATCCAGAAGGGTGCGTTACGTGACCTATCAACCAGGCCTTAGAAATCCTGCCTTGTTTTCCAATTCCTCTTGCATGGTGCTTAATGCTATCCTATAAAGAAGATGAGGACATTTCTTTCTTTTGGGCGTTTAGCCAGCATCCATATTTTTGACTTTGCTCGGACTGTCTTAGGGCTGTGGGATGGACAATATTGATTTCAGATAGGATTGAACGTCTGCTTTTTGGTATGAAAAGCTTAAAATTTAGGGGGAAAAAAAGGCACTGCTGAGATTTGAACTCAGGATCTCCTGTTTACTAGACAGGCGCTTTAACAACCTAAGCCACAGCGCCAAGTGAAGTCCAGCAGAAAAGCCAGAAAATGGGAATTTCTTACGCAATTATTCAAATTTCTACTAAATGTTGTGCATTGATGGAGTGTTGTGCATTGATGGAGTGTGCATTTTTCACCAACTTGGAGTTACGGTCCCCTCAGCCAGTGCCTGATCTGTGACCTTCAATAAAAATGCAGCAAAAAACTTTTTGACCCTGTTCTCAGAATCTATCATCTGGAGGTAGGGACTTATGTAGACGAGGTGGCCGAGTGGTTAAGGCGATGGACTGCTAATCCATTGTGCTCTGCATGCATGGGTTCAAATCCCATCTTCGTCGGTTTCTTCTACTTTTTACCACTTTGCAGCTTGCCTAGTAGATTCTTTGCAACTTGCCTTGTAGATTCTTTATTGTCAGCATATGCAGTGGATGCTGCCACCATGGCAGTTTTCTATTTTTGATTCAGAAACGTGCCTCATGTGACCTATCAACCTGGCATTAGTAATCCTGCATTGTTTTTCCATTTCTCTTGCATGGTGCTTAATACTATCCAATAAAGAAGATGAGGACATTTCCTTCTTTTGGGCATTCAGCCAGCATACATATTTTTGACTTTGCTCGGACATTCTTAGGACTGTGGGATAGACAAGTTTGAAGTCACATATGATTGAACGTCTACTTCTTGGTATGAAAAGCTCAAAATTGCAAAGAAAGAAAGGCACTGCTGAGATTCGAACTCAGGATCTCCTGTTTACAAGACAGGCGCTTTAACCAACTAAGCCACAGCGCCATGACAACAAATGCCAAAAAGTCAGAAAGTCAGAAAGTCAGAAAATGGGAATTGCTATGCAATGATTAAAATGTCTACAAAATGCTGTATATTGACGGAGCAGTTGCAGCTTGCATTTTTTGAGTTACGGTCCATTCAGCCAGTGCTCAATATGTGACCTTCAATGAAAATGCAGCCAAAGACTTGTTGATCATGTTGTCAGAATGTCTCACCTGGAGAGGTTGCCTTTTAAAGACGAGGTGGCCGAGGGGTTAAGTCGATGGACGGCTAATCCATTGTGCTCTGCATGTCTTTTCCAACTTGGTATCTTGCTTTGTAGATTTTTTATTGTCTTTGCAGGCATGGGAGTTTTCTATTTCCAATCCAGAAGGGTGCGTTACGTGACCTATCAACCAGGCCTTAGAAATCCTGCCTTGTTTTCCAATTCCTCTTGCATGGTGCTTAATGCTATCCTATAAAGAAGATGAGGACATTTCTTTCTTTTGGGCGTTTAGCCAGCATCCATATTTTTGACTTTGCTCGGACTGTCTTAGGGCTGTGGGATGGACAATATTGATGTCAGATAGGATTGAACATCTGCTTTTTGGTATGAAAAGCTTAAAATTTAGGGGGAAAAAAGGCACTGCTGAGATTTGAACTGAGGATCTCCTGTTTACTAGACAGGCGCTTTAACCACCTAAGCCACAGCGCCAAGTGAAGTCCAGCAGAAAAGCCAGAAAATGGGAATTTCTTACGCAATGATTCAAATTTCTACTAAATGTTGTGCATTGATGGAGTGGTTGCAGCTTGCATTTTTTCACCAACTTGGAGTTACGGTCCCCTCAGCTAGTGCCTGATCTGTGACCTTCAATAAAAATGCAGCAAAAAACTTTTTGACCCTGTTCTCAGAATCTATCACCTGGAGGTAGGGACTTATGTAGACGAGGTGGCCGAGTGGTTAAGGTGATGGACTGCTAATCCATTGTGCTCTGCATGCATGGGTTCAAATACCATCCTTGTCGGTTTCTTCTACCTTTTACCACTTTGCAGCTTGCCTAGTAGATTCTTTGCAACTTGCCTTGTAGATACTTTATTGTCAGCATATGCAGTGGATGCTGCCACCATGGCAGTTTTCTATTTTTGATTCAGAAACGTGCCTCATGTGACCTATCAACCTGGCATTAGTAATCCTGCATTGTTTTTCCATTTCTCTTGCATGGTGCTTAATACTATCCAATAAAGAAGATGAGGACATTTCCTTCTTTTGGGCATTCAGCCAGCATACATATTTTTGACTTTGCTCGGACATTCTTAGGACTGTGGGATAGACAAGTTTGAAGTCACATATGATTGAACGTCTACTTCTTGGTATGAAAAGCTCAAAATTGCAAAGAAAGAAAGGCACTGCTGAGATTCGAACTCAGGATCTCCTGTTTACAAGACAGGCGCTTTAACCAACTAAGCCACAGCGCCATGACAACCCTTTCCTTAAAGTCAGAAAATGGGAATTGCTATGCAATGAGTAAAATGTATACAAAATGCTGTATATTGACGGAGCAGTTGCAGCTTGCATTTTTTGAGTTACGGTCCATTCAGCCAGTGCTTAATATGTTACCTTCAATGAAAATGCAGCCAAAGACTTGTTGATCATGTTGTCAGAATGTCTCACCTGGAGTGGTTGCCTTTTAAAGACGAGGTGGCCGAGGGGTTAAGTCGATGGACGGCTAATCCATTGTGCTCTGCATGCCTTTTCCAACTTGGTATCTTGCTTTGAAGACTTTTTATTGTCTTTGCAGGCATGGGAGTTTTCTATTTCCAATCCAGAAGGGTGCGTTACGTGACCTATCAACCAGGCCTTAGAAATCCTGCCTTGTTTTCCAATTCCTCTTGCATGGTGCTTAATGCTATCCTATAAAGAAGATGAGGACATTTCTTTCTTTTGGACGTTTAGCCAGCATCCATACTTTTGACTTTGCTCGGACTGTCTTAGGGCTGTGGGATGGTCAATATTGATGTCAGATAGGATTGAACAGCTGCTTTTTGGTATGAAAAGCTTAACATTTAGGGGGAAAAAAAGGCACTGCTGAGATTTGAACTCAGGATCTCCTGTTTACTAGACAGGCGCTTTAACCAACTAAGCCACAGCACCACATGAAGTCCAGCAGAAAAGCCAGAAAATGGGAATTTCTTACGCAATGATTCAAATTTCTACTAAAGGTTGTGCATTGATGGAGTGGTTGCAGCTTGCATTTTTTCACCAACTTGGAGTTACGGTCCCCTCAGCCAGTGCCTGATCTGTGACCTTCAATAAAAATGCAGCAAAAAACTTTTTGACCCTGTTCTCAGAATCTATCACCTGGAGGTAGGGACTTATGTAGACGAGGTGGCCGAGTGGTTAAGGCGATGGACTGCTAATCCATTGTGCTCTGCATGCATGGGTTCAAATCCCATCCTCGTCGGTTTCTTCTACTTTTTACCACTTTGCAGCTTGCCTAGTAGATTCTTTGCAACTTGCCTTGTAGATTCTTTATTGTCAGCATATGCAGTGGATGCTCCCACCATGGCAGTTTTCTATTTTTGATTCAGAAACGTGCCTCATGTGACCTATCAACCTGGCATTAGTAATCCTGCATTGTTTTTCCATTTCTCTTGCATGGTGCTTAATACTATCCAATAAAGAAGATGAGGACATTTCCTTCTTTTGGGCATTCAGCCAGCATACATATTTTTGACTTTGCTCGGACATTCTTAGGACTGTGGGATAGACAAGTTTGAAGTCACATATGATTGAACGTCTACTTCTTGGTATGAAAAGCTCAAAATTGCAAAGAAAGAAAGGCACTGCTGAGATTCGAACTCAGGATCTCCTGTTTACAAGACCAACTAAGCCACAGCGCCATGACAACCAATGCCAAAAAGCCAAAAAGTCAGAAAGTCAGAAAATGGGAATTGCTATGCAATGATTAAAATGTCTACAAAATGCTGTATATTGACGGAGCAGTTGCAGCTTGCATTTTTTGAGTTACGGTCCATTCAGCCAGTGCTTAATATGTGACCTTCAATGAAAATGCAGCCAAAGACTTGTTGATCATGTTGTCAGAATGTCTCACCTGGAGTGGTTGCCTTTTAAAGACGAGGTGGCCGAGGGGTTAAGTCGATGGACGGCTAATCCATTGTGCTCTGCATGCCTTTTCCAACTTGGTATCTTGCTTTGAAGATTTTTTATTGTCTTTGCAGGCATGGGAGTTTTCTATTTCCAATCCAGAAGGGTGCGTTACGTGACCTATCAACCAGGCCTTAGAAATCCTGCCTTGTTTTCCAATTCCTCTTGCATGGTGCTTAATGCTATCCTATAAAGAAGATGAGGACATTTCTTTCTTTTGGGCGTTTAGCCAGCATCCATATTTTTGACTTTGCTCGGACTGTCTTAGGGCTGTGGGATGGACAATATTGATGTCAGATAGGATTGAACATCTGCTTTTTGGTATGAAAAGCTTAAAATTTAGGGGAAAAAAAGGCACTGCTGAGATTTGAACTCAGGATCTCCTGTTTACTAGACAGGCGCTTTAACCTCCTAAGCCACAGCGCCAAGTGAAGTCCAGCAGAAAAGCCAGAAAATGGGAAATTCTTACGCAATGATTCAAATTTCTACTAAATGTTGTGCATTGATGGATTGGTTGCAGCTTGCATTTTTTCACCAACTTGGAGTTACGGTCCCCTCAGCTAGTGCCTGATCTGTGACCTTCAATAAAAATGCAGCAAAAAACTTTTGGACCCTGTTCTCAGAATCTATCACCTGGAGGTAGGGACTTATGTAGACGAGGTGGCCGAGTGGTTAAGGCGATGGACTGCTAATCCATTGTGCTCTGCATGCATGGGTTTAAATCCCATCCTCGTCGGTTTCTTCTACTTTTTACCACTTTGCAGATTGCCTAGTAGATTCTTTGCAACTTGCCTTGTAGATTCTTTATTGTCAGCATATGCAGTGGATGCTCCCACCATGGCAGTTTTCTATTTTTGATTCAGAAACGTGCCTCATGTGACCTATCAACCTGGCATTAGTAATCCTGCATTGTTTTTCCATTTCTCTTGCATGGTGCTTAATACTATCCAATAAAGAAGATGAGGACATTTCCTTCTTTTGGGCATTCAGCCAGCATACATATTTTTGACTTTGCTCGGACATTCTTAGGACTGTGGGATAGACAAGTTTGAAGTCACATATGATTGAACGTCTACTTCTTGGTATGAAAAGCTCAAAATTGCAAAGAAAGAAAAGCACTGCTGAGATTCGAACTCAGGATCTCCTGTTTACAAGACAGGCGCTTTAACCAACTAAGCCACAGCGCCATGACAACAAATGCCAAAAAGTCAGAAAGTCAGAAAGTCAGAAAATGGGAATTGCTATGCAATGATTAAAATGTCTACAAAATGCTGTATATTGACGGAGCAGTTGCAGCTTGCATTTTTTGAGTTACGGTCCATTCAGCCAGTGCTTAATATGTGACCTTCAATGAAAATGCAGCCAAAGACTTGTTGATCATGTTGTCAGAATGTCTCACCTGGAGTGGTTGCCTTTTAAAGACGAGGTGGCCGAGGGGTTAAGTCGATGGACGGCTAATCCATTGTGCTCTGCATGCCTTTTCCAACTTGGTATCTTGCTTTGAAGATTTTTTATTGTCTTTGCAGGCATGGGAGTTTTCTATTTCCAATCCAGAAGGGTGCGTTACGTGACCTATCAACCAGGCCTTAGAAATCCTGCCTTGTTTTCCAATTCCTCTTGCATGGTGCTTAATGCTATCCCATAAAGAAGATGAGGACATTCCTTTCTTTTGGACGTTTAGCCAGCATCCATATTTTTGACTTTGCTCGGACTGTCTTAGGGCTGTGGGATGGTCAATATTGATGTCAGATAGGATTGAACATCTGCTTTTTGGTATGAAAAGCTTAAAATTTAGGGGGAAAAAAGGCACTGCTGAGATTTGAACTCAGGATCTCCTGTTTACTAGACAGGCGCTTTAACCAACTAAGCCACAGCCCCACATGAAGTCCAGCAGAAATGCCAGAAAATGGGAATTTCTTACCCAATGATTCAAATTTCTACTAAATGTTGTGCATTGATGGAGTGGTTGCAGCTTGCATTTTTTCACCAACTTGGAGTTACGGTCCCCTCAGCCAGTGCCTGATCTGTGACCTTCAATAAAAATGCAGCAAAAAACTTTTTGACCCTGTTCTCAGAATCTATCACCTGGAGGTAGGGACTTATGTAGACGAGGTGGCCGAGTGGTTAAGGCGATGGACTGCTAATCCATTGTGCTCTGCATGCATGGGTTCAAATCCCATCCTCGTCGGTTTCTTCTACTTTTTACCACTTTGCAGCTTGCCTAGTAGATTCTTTGCAACTTGCCTTGTGGATTCTTTATTGTCAGCATATGCAGTGGATGCTCCCACCATGGCAGTTTTCTATTTTTGATTCAGAAACGTGCCTCATGTGACCTATCAACCTGGCATTAGTAATCCTGCATTGTTTTTCCATTTCTCTTGCATGGTGCTTAATACTATTCAATAAAGAAGATGAGGACATTTCCTTCTTTTGGGCATTCAGCCAGCATACATATTTTTGACTTTGCTCGGACATTCTTAGGACTGTGGGATAGACAAGTTTGAAGTCACATATGATTGAACGTCTACTTCTTGGTATGAAAAGCTCAAAATTGCAAAGAAAGAAAGGCACTGCTGAGATTCGAACTCAGGATCTCCTGTTTACAAGACCAACTAAGCCACAGCGCCATGACAACCAATGCCAAAAAGCCAAAAAGTCAGAAAGTCAGAAAATGGGAATTGCTATGCAATGATTAAAATGTCTACAAAATGCTGTATATTGACGGAGCAGTTGCAGCTTGCATTTTTTGAGTTACGGTCCATTCAGCCAGTGCTTAATATGTGACCTTCAATGAAAATGCAGCCAAAGACTTGTTGATCATGTTGTCAGAATGTCTCACCTGGAGTGGTTGCCTTTTAAAGACGAGGTGGCCGAGGGGTTAAGTCGATGGACGGCTAATCCATTGTGCTCTGCATGCCTTTTCCAACTTGGTATCTTGCTTTGTAGATTTTTTATTGTCTTTGCAGGCATGGGAGTTTTCTATTTCCAATCTAGAAGGGTGCGTTACGTGACCTATCAACCAGGCCTTAGAAATCCTGCCTTGTTTTCCAATTCCTCTTGCATGGTGCTTAATGCTATCCTATAAAGAAGATGAGGACATTTCTTTCTTTTGGGCGTTTAGCCAGCATCCATATTTTTGACTTTGCTCGGACTGTCTTAGGGCTGTGGGATGGACAATATTGATGTCAGATAGGATTGAACATCTGCTTTTTGGTATGAAAAGCTTAAAATTTAGGGGAAAAAAAGGCACTGCTGAGATTTGAACTCAGGATCTCCTGTTTACTAGACAGGCGCTTTAACCACCTAAGCCACAGCGCCAAGTGAAGTCCAGCAGAAAAGCCAGAAAATGGGAATTTCTTACGCAATGATTCAAATTTCTACTAAATGTTGTGCATTGATGGATTGGTTGCAGCTTGCATTTTTTCACCAACTTGGAGTTACGGTCCCCTCAGCTAGTGCCTGATCTGTGACCTTCAATAAAAATGCAGCAAAAAACTTTTGGACCCTGTTCTCAGAATCTATCACCTGGAGGTAGGGACTTATGTAGACGAGGTGGCCGAGTGGTTAAGGCGATGGACTGCTAATCCATTGTGCTCTGCATGCATGGCTTCAAATCCCATCCTCGTCGGTTTCTTCTACTTTTTACCACTTTGCAGATTGCCTAGTAGATTCTTTGCAACTTGCCTTGTAGATTCTTTATTGTCAGCATATGCAGTGGATGCTCCCACCATGGCAGTTTTCTATTTTTGATTCAGAAACGTGCCTCATGTGACCTATCAACCTGGCATTAGTAATCCTGCATTGTTTTTCCATTTCTCTTGCATGGTGCTTAATACTATCCAATAAAGAAGATGAGGACATTTCCTTCTTTTGGGCATTCAGCCAGCATACATATTTTTGACTTTGCTCGGACATTCTTAGGACTGTGGGATAGACAAGTTTGAAGTCACATATGATTGAACGTCTACTTATTGGTATGAAAAGCTCAAAATTGCAAAGAAAGAAAGGCACTGCTGAGATTCGAACTCAGGATCTCCTGTTTACAAGACAGGCGCTTTAACCAACTAAGCCACAGCGCCATGACAACAAATGCCAAAAAGTCAGAAAGTCAGAAAGTCAGAAAATGGGAATTGCTATGCAATGATTAAAATGTCTACAAAATGCTGTATATTGACGGAGCAGTTGCAGCTTGCATTTTTTGAGTTACGGTCCATTCAGCCAGTGCTTAATATGTGACCTTCAATGAAAATGCAGCCAAAGACTTGTTGATCATGTTGTCAGAATGTCTCACCTGGAGTGGTTGCCTTTTAAAGACGAGGTGGCCGAGGGGTTAAGTCGATGGACGGCTAATCCATTGTGCTCTGCATGCCTTTTCCAACTTGATATCTTGCTTTGAAGATTTTTTATTGTCTTTGCAGGCATGGGAGGTTTCTATTTCCAATCCAGAAGGGTGCGTTACGTGACCTATCAACCAGGCCTTAGAAATCCTGCCTTGTTTTCCAATTCCTCTTGCATGGTGCTTAATGCTATCCTATAAAGAAGATGAGGACATTTCTTTCTTTTGGACGTTTAGCCAGCATCCATATTTTTGACTTTGCTCGGACTGTCTTAGGGCTGTGGGATGGTCAATATTGATGTCAGATAGGATTGAACATCTGCTTTTTGGTATGAAAAGCTTAAAATTTAGGGGGAAAAAAGGCACTGCTGAGATTTGAACTCAGGATCTCCTGTTTACTAGACAGGCACTTTAACCAACTAAGCCACAGCACCACATGAAGTCCAGCCGAAAAGCCAGAAAATGGGAATTTCCTACGCAATGATTCAAATTTCTACTAAATGTTGTGCATTGATGGAGTGGTTGCAGCTTGCATTTTTTCACCAACTTGGAGTTACGGTCCCCTCAGCTAGTGCCTGATCTGTGACCTTCAATAAAAATGCAGCAAAAAACTTTTTGACCCTGTTCTCAGAATCTATCACCTGGAGATAGGGACTTATGTAGACGAGGTGGCCGAGTGGTTAAGGTGATGGACTGCTAATCCATTGTGCTCTGCATGCTTGGGTTCAAATCCCATCCTTGTCGGTTCCTTCTACCTTTTACCACTTTGCAGATTGCCTAGTAGATTCTTTGCAACTTGCCTTGTAGATTCTTTATTGTCAGCATATGCAGTGGATGCTGCCACCATGGCAGTTTTCTATTTTTGATTCAGAAACGTGCCTCATGTGACCTATCAACCTGGCATTAGTAATCCTGCATTGTTTTTCCATTTCTCTTGCATGGTGCTTAATACTATCCAATAAAGAAGATGAGGACATTTCCTTCTTTTGGGCATTCAGCCAGCATACATATTTTTGACTTTGCTCGGACATTCTTAGGACTGTGGGATAGACAAGTTTGAAGTCACATATGATTGAACGTCTACTTCTTGGTATGAAAAGCTCAAAATTGCAAAGAAAGAAAGGCACTGCTGAGATTCGAACTCAGGATCTCCTGTTTACAAGACAGGCGCTTTAACCAACTAAGCCACAGCGCCATGACAACCCTTTCCTTAAAGTCAGAAAATGGGAATTGCTATGCAATGATTAAAATGTATACAAAATGCTGTATATTGACGGAGCAGTTGCAGCTTGCATTTTTTGAGTTACGGTCCATTCAGCCAGTGCTTAATATGTGACCTTCAATGAAAATGCAGCCAAAGACTTATTGATCATGTTGTCAGAATGTCTCACCTGGAGTGGTTGCCTTTTAAAGACGAGGTGGCCGAGGGGTTAAGTCGATGGACGGCTAATCCATTGTGCTCTGCATGCCTTTTCCAACTTGGTATCTTGCTTTGAAGATTTTTTATTGTCTTTGCAGGCATGGGAGTTTTCTATTTCCAATCCAGAAGGGTGCGTTACGTGACCTATCAACCAGGCCTTAGAAATCCTGCCTTGTTTTCCAATTCCTCTTGCATGGTGCTTAATGCTATCCTATAAAGAAGATGAGGACATTTCTTTCTTTTGGACGTTTAGCCAGCATCCATATTTTTGACTTTGCTCGGACTGTCTTAGGGCTGTGGGATGGTCAATATTGATGTCAGATAGGATTGAACAGTTGCTTTTTGGTATGAAAAGCTTAAAATTTAGGGGGAAAAAAAGGCACTGCTGAGATTTGAACTCAGGATCTCCTGTTTACTAGACAGGCGCTTTAACCAACTAAGCCACAGCACCACATGAAGTCCAGCAGAAAAGCCAGAAAATGGGAATTTCTTACGCAATGATTCAAATTTCTACTAAATGTTGTGCATTGATGGAGTGGTTGCAGCTTGCATTTTTTCACCAACTTGGAGTTACGGTCCCCTCAGCCAGTGCCTGATCTGTGACCTTCAATAAAAATGCAGCAAAAAACTTTTTGACCCTGTTCTCAGAATCTATCACCTGGAGGTAGGGACTTATGTAGACGAGGTGGCCGAGTGGTTAAGGCGATGGACTGCTAATCCATTGTGCTCTGCATGCATGGGTTCAAATCCCATCCTCGTCGGTTTCTTCTACTTTTTACCACTTTGCAGCTTGCCTAGTAGATTCTTTGCAACTTGCCTTGTAGATTCTTTATTGTCAGCATATGCAGTGGATGCTCCCACCATGGCAGTTTTCTATTTTTGATTCAGAAACGTGCCTCATGTGACCTATCAACCTGGCATTAGTAATCCTGCATTGTTTTTCCATTTCTCTTGCATGGTGCTTAATACTATCCAATAAAGAAGATGAGGACATTTCCTTCTTTTGGGCATTCAGCCAGCATACATATTTTTGACTTTGCTCGGACATTCTTAGGACTGTGGGATAGACAAGTTTGAAGTCACATATGATTGAACGTCTACTTCTTGGTATGAAAAGCTCAAAATTGCAAAGAAAGAAAGGCACTGCTGAGATTCGAACTCAGGATCTCCTGTTTACAAGACCAACTAAGCCACAGCGCCATGACAACCAATGCCAAAAAGCCAAAAAGTCAGAAAGTCAGAAAATGGGAATTGCTATGCAATGATTAAAATGTCTACAAAATGCTGTATATTGACGGAGCAGTTGCAGCTTGCATTTTTTAAGTTACGGTCCATTCAGCCAGTGCTTAATATGTGACCTTCAATGAAAATGCAGCCAAAGACTTGTTGATCATGTTGTCAGAATGTCTCACCTGGAGTGGTTGCCTTTTAAAGACGAGGTGGCCGAGGGGTTAAGTCGATGGACGGCTAATCCATTGTGCTCTGCATGCCTTTTCCAACTTGGTATCTTGCTTTGTAGATTTTTTATTGTCTTTGCAGGCATGGGAGTTTTCTATTTCCAATCCAGAAGGGTGCGTTACGTGACCTTTCAACCAGGCCTTAGAAATCCTGCCTTGTTTTCCAATTCCTCTTGCATGGTGCTTAATGCTATCCTATAAAGAAGATGAGGACATTTCTTTCTTTTGGGCGTTTAGCCAGCATCCATATTTTTGACTTTGCTCGGACTGTCTTAGGGCTGTGGGATGGACAATATTGATGTCAGATAGGATAGAACATCTGCTTTTTGGTATGAAAAGCTTAAAATTTAGGGGAAAAAAAGGCACTGCTGAGATTTGAACTCAGGATCTCCTGTTTACTAGACAGGCGCTTTAACCACCTAAGCCACAGCGCCAAGTGAAGTCCAGCAGAAAAGCCAGAAAATGGGAATTTCTTACGCAATGATTCAAATTTCTACTAAATGTTGTGCATTGATGGATTGGTTGCAGCTTGCATTTTTTCACCAACTTGGAGTTACGGTCCCCTCAGCTAGTGCCTGATCTGTGACCTTCAATAAAAATGCAGCAAAAAACTTTTGGACCCTGTTCTCAGAATCTATCACCTGGAAGTAGGGACTTATGTAGACGAGGTGGCCGAGTGGTTAAGGCGATGGACTGCTAATCCATTGTGCTCTGCATGCATGGGTTCAAATCCCATCCTCGTCAGTTTCTTCTACTTTTTACCACTTTGCAGATTGCCTAGTAGATTCTTTGCAACTTGCCTTGTAGATTCTTTATTGTCAGCATATGCAGTGGATGCTCCCACCATGGCAGTTTTCTATTTTTGATTCAGAAACGTGCCTCATGTGACCTATCAACCTGGCATTAGTAATCCTGCATTGTTTTTCCATTTCTCTTGCATGGTGCTTAATACTATCCAATAAAGAAGATGAGGACATTTCCTTCTTTTGGGCATTCAGCCAGCATACATATTTTTGACTTTGCTCGGACATTCTTAGGACTGTGGGATAGACAAGTTTGAAGTCACATATGATTGAACGTCTACTTCTTGGTATGAAAAGCTCAAAATTGCAAAGAAAGAAAGGCACTGCTGAGATTCGAACTCAGGATCTCCTGTTTACAAGACAGGCGCTTTAACCAACTAAGCCACAGCGCCATGACAACAAATGCCAAAAAGTCAGAAAGTCAGAAAGTCAGAAAATGGGAATTGCTATGCAATGATTAAAATGTCTACAAAATGCTGTATATTGACGGAGCAGTTGCAGCTTGCATTTTTTGAGTTACGGTCCATTCAGCCAGTGCTTAATATGTGACCTTCAATGAAAATGCAGCCAAAGACTTGTTGATCATGTTGTCAGAATGTCTCACCTGGAGTGGTAGCCTTTTAAAGACGAGGTGGCCGAGGGGTTAAGTCGATGGACGGCTAATCCATTGTGCTCTGCATGCCTTTTCCAACTTGGTATCTTGCTTTGAAGATTTTTTATTGTCTTTGCAGGCATGGGAGTTTTCTATTTCCAATCCAGAAGGGTGCGTTACGTGACCTATCAACCAGGCCCTAGAAATCCTGCCTTGTTTTCCAATTCCTCTTGCATGGTGCTTAATGCTATCCTATAAAGAAGATGAGGACATTTCTTTCTTTTGGACGTTTAGCCAGCATCCATATTTTTGACTTTGCTCGGACTGTCTTAGGGCTGTGGGATGGACAATATTGATGTCAGATAGGATTGAACATCTGCTTTTTGGTATGAAAAGCTTAAAATTTAGGGGGAAAAAAGGCACTGCTGAGATTTGAACTCAGGATCTCCTGTTTACTAGACAGGCGCTTTAACCACCTAAGCCACAGCGCCAAGTGAAGTCCAGCAGAAAAGCCAGAAAATGGGAATTTCTTACGCAATGATTCAAATTTCTACTAAATGTTGTGCATTGATGGATTTGTTGCAGCTTGCATTTTTTCACCAACTTGGAGTTACGGTCCCCTCAGCTAGTGCCTGATCTGTGACCTTCAATAAAAATGCAGCAAAAAACTTTTGGACCCTGTTCTCAGAATCTATCACCTGGAGGTAGGGACTTATGTAGACGAGGTGGCCGAGTGGTTAAGGCGATGGACTGCTAATCCATTGTGCTCTGCATGCATGGGTTCAAATCCCATCCTCGTCGGATCCTTCTACCTTTTACCACTTTGCAGATTGCCTAGTAGATTCTTTGCAACTTGCCTTGTAGATTCTTTATTGTCAGCATATGCAGTGGATGCTCCCACCATGGCAGTTTTCTATTTTTGATTCAGAAACGTGCCTCATGTGACCTATCAACCTGGCATTAGTAATCCTGCATTGTTTTTCCATTTCTCTTGCATGGTGCTTAATACTATCCAATAAAGAAGATGAGGACATTTCCTTCTTTTGGGCATTCAGCCAGCATACATATTTTTGACTTTGCTCGGACATTCTTAGGACTGTGGGATAGACAAGTTTGAAGTTACATATGATTGAACGTCTACTTCTTGGTATGAAAAGCTCAAAATTGCAAAGAAAGAAAGGCACTGCTGAGATTCGAACTCAGGATCTCCTGTTTACAAGACCAACTAAGCCACAGCGCCATGACAACCAATGCCAAAAAGCCAAAAAGTCAGAAAGTCAGAAAATGGGAATTGCTATGCAATGATTAAAATGTCTACAAAATGCTGTATATTGACGGAGCAGTTGCAGCTTGCATTTTTTTAGTTACGGTCCATTCAGCCAGTGCTTAATATGTGACCTTCAATGAAAATGCAGCCAAAGACTTGTTGATCATGTTGTCAGAATGTCTCACCTGGAGTGGTTGCCTTTTAAAGACGAGGTGGCCGAGGGGTTAAGTCGATGGACGGCTAATCCATTGTGCTCTGCATGCCTTTTCCAACTTGGTATCTTGCTTTGTAGATTTTTTATTGTCTTTGCAGGCATCTGAGTTTTCTATTTCCAATCTAGAAGGGTGCGTTACGTGACCTATCAACCAGGCCTTAGAAATCCTGCCTTGTTTTCCAATTCCTCTTGCATGGTGCTTAATGCTATCCTATAAAGAAGATGAGGACATTTCTTTCTTTTGGATGTTTAGCCAGCATCCATATTTTTGACTTTGCTCGGACTGTCTTAGGGCTGTGGGATGGTCAATATTGATGTCAGATAGGATTGAACATCTGCTTTTTGGTATGAAAAGCTTAAAATTTAGTGGGAAAAAAGGCACTGCTGAGATTTGAACTCAGGATCTCCTGTTTACTAGACAGGCGCTTTAACCACCTAAGCCACAGCGCCAAGTGAAGTCCAGCAGAAAAGCCAGAAAATGGGAATTTCTTACGCAATGATTCAAATTTCTACTAAATGTTGTGTATTGATGGAGTGGTTGCAGCTTGCATTTTTTCACCAACTTGGAGTTACGGTCCCCTCAGCCAGTGCCTGATCTGTGACCTTCAATAAAAATGCAGCAAAAAACTTTTTGACCCTGTTCTCAGAATCTATCACCTGGAGGTAGGGACTTATGTAGACGAGGTGGCCGAGTGGTTAAGGCGATGGACTGCTAATCCATTGTGCTCTGCATGCATGGGTTCAAATCCCATCCTCGTCGGTTTCTTCTACTTTTTACCACTTTGCAGATTGCCTAGTAGATTCTTTGCAACTTGCCTTGTAGATTCTTTATTGTCAGCATATGCAGTGGATGCTCCCACCATGGCAGTTTTCTATTTTTGATTCAGAAACGTGCCTCATGTGACCTATCAACCTGGCATTAGTAATCCTGCATTGTTTTTCCATTTCTCTTGCATGGTGCTTAATACTATCCAATAAAGAAGATGAGGACATTTCCTTCTTTTGGGCATTCAGCCAGCATACATATTTTTGACTTTGCTCGGACATTCTTAGGACTGTGGGATAGACAAGTTTGAAGTCACATATGATTGAACGTCTACTTCTTGGTATGAAAAGCTCAAAATTGCAAAGAAAGAAAGGCACTGCTGAGATTCGAACTCAGGATCTCCTGTTTACAAGACAGGCGCTTTAACCAACTAAGCCACAGCGCCATGACAACCCTTGCCTTAAAGTCAGAAAATGGGAATTGCTATGCAATGATTAAAATGTATACAAAATGCTGTATATTGACGGAGCAGTTGCAGCTTGCATTTTTTGAGTTACGGTCCATTCAGCCAGTGCTTAATATGTGACCTTCAATGAAAATGCAGCCAAAGACTTGTTGATCATGTTGTCAGAATGTCTCACCTGGAGTGGTTGCCTTTTAAAGACGAGGTGGCCGAGGGGTTAAGTCGATGGATGGCTAATCCATTGTGCTCTGCATGCCTTTTCCAACTTGGTATCTTGCTTTGAAGATTTTTTATTGTCTTTGCAGGCATGGGAGTTTTCTATTTCCAATCCAGAAGGGTGCGTTACGTGACCTATCAACCAGGCCTTAGAAATCCTGCCTTGTTTTCCAATTCCTCTTGCATGGTGCTTAATGCTATCCTATAAAGAAGATGAGGACATTTCTTTCTTTTGGATGTTTAGCCAGCATCCATATTTTTGACTTTGCTCGGACTGTCTTAGGGCTGTGGGATGGTCAATATTGATGTCAGATAGGATTGAACATCTGCTTTTTGGTATGAAAAGCTTAAAATTTAGTGGGAAAAAAGGCACTGCTGAGATTTGAACTCAGGATCTCCTGTTTACTAGACAGGCGCTTTAACCAACTAAGCCACAGCACCACATGAAGTCCAGCAGAAAAGCCAGAAAATGGGAATTTCTTACGCAATGATTCAAATTTCTACTAAATGTTGTGCATTGATGGAGTGGTTGCAGCTTGCATTTTTTCACCAACTTGGAGTTACGGTCCCCTCAGCCAGTGCCTGATCTGTGACCTTCAATAAAAATGCAGCAAAAAACTTTTTGACCCTGTTCTCAGAATCTATCATCTGGAGGTAGGGACTTATGTAGACGAGGTGGCCGAGCGGTTAAGGCGATGGACTGCTAATCCATTGTGCTCTGCATGCATGGGTTCAAATCCCATCTTCGTCGGTTTCTTCTACTTTTTACCACTTTGCAGCTTGCCTAGTAGATTCTTTGCAACTTACCTTGTAGATTCTTTATTGTCAGCACATGCAGTGGATGCTCCCACCATGGCAGTTTTCTATTTTTGATTCAGAAACGTGCCTCATGTGACCTATCAACCTGGCATTAGTAATCCTGCATTGTTTTTCCATTTCTCTTGCATGGTGCTTAATACTATCCAATAAAGAAGATGAGGACATTTCCTTCTTTTGGGCATTCAGCCAGCATACATATTTTTGACTTTGCTCGGACATTCTTAGGACTGTGGGATAGACAAGTTTGAAGTCACATATGATTGAACGTCTACTTCTTGGTATGAAAAGCTCAAAATTGCAAAGAAAGAAAGGCACTGCTAAAATTCGAACTCAGGATCTCCTGTTTACAAGACCAACTAAGCCACAGCGCCATGACAACCAATGCCAAAAAGCCAAAAAGTCAGAAAGTCAGAAAATGGGAATTGCTATGCAATGATTAAAATGTCTACAAAATGCTGTATATTGACGGAGCAGTTGCAGCTTGCATTTTTTTAGTTACGGTCCATTCAGCCAGTGCTTAATATGTGACCTTCAATGAAAATGCAGCCAAAGACTTGTTGATCATGTTGTCAGAATGTCTCACCTGGAGTGGTTGCCTTTTAAAGACGAGGTGGCCGAGGGGTTAAGTCGATGGACGGCTAATCCATTGTGCTCTGCATGCCTTTTTCAACTTGGTATCTTGCTTTGTAGATTTTTTATTGTCTTTGCAGGCATGGGAGTTTTCTATTTCCAATCCAGAAGGGTGCGTTACGTGACCTATCAACCAGGCCTTAGAAATCCTGCCTTGTTTTCCAATTCCTCTTGCATGGTGCTTAATGCTATCCTATAAAGAAGATGAGGACATTTCTTTCTTTTGGGCGTTTAGCCAGCATCCATATTTTTGACTTTGCTCGGACTGTCTTAGGGCTGTGGGATGGACAATATTGATTTCAGATAGGATTGAACGTCTGCTTTTTGGTATGAAAAGCTTAAAATTTAGGGGAAAAAAAAGGCACTGCTGAGATTTGAACTCAGGATCTCCTGTTTACTAGACAGGCGCTTTAACCACCTAAGCCACAGCGCCAAGTGAAGTCCAGCAGAAAAGCCAGAAAATGGGAATTTCTTACGCAATTATTCAAATTTCTACTAAATGTTGTGCATTGATGGAGTGTTGTGCATTGATGGAGTGTGCATTTTTCACCAACTTGGAGTTACGGTCCCCTCAGCCAGTGCCTGATCTGTGACCTTCAATAAAAATGCAGCAAAAAACTTTTTGACCCTGTTCTCAGAATCTATCACCTGGAGGTAGGGACTTATGTAGACGAGGTGGCCGAGTGGTTAAGGCGATGGACTGCTAATCCATTGTGCTCTGCATGCATGGGTTCAAATCCCATCCTCGTCGGATCCTTCTACCTTTTACCACTTTGCAGATTGCCTAGTAGATTCTTTGCAACTTGCCTTGTAGATTCTTTATTGTCAGCATATGCAGTGGATGCTCCCACCATGGCAGTTTTCTATTTTTGATTCAGAAACGTGCCTCATGTGACCTATCAACCTGGCATTAGTAATCCTGCATTGTTTTTCCATTTCTCTTGCATGGTGCTTAATACTATCCAATAAAGAAGATGAGGACATTTCCTTCTTTTGGGCATTCAGCCAGCATACATATTTTTGACTTTGCTCGGACATTCTTAGGACTGTGGGATAGACAAGTTTGAAGTCACATATGATTGAACGTCTACTTCTTGGTATGAAAAGCTCAAAATTGCAAAGAAAGAAAGGCACTGCTGAGATTCAAACTCAGGATCTCCTGTTTACAAGACAGGCGCTTTAACCAACTAAGCCACAGCGCCATGACAACCAATGCCAAAAACTCAGAAAGTCAGAAAGTCAGAAAATGGGAATTGCTATGCAATGATTAAAATGTCTACAAAATGCTGTATATTGACGGAGCAGTTGCAGCTTGCATTTTTTGAGTTACGGTCCATTCAGCCAGTGCTCAATATGTGACCTTCAATGAAAATGCAGCCAAAGACTTGTTGATCATGTTGTCAGAATGTCTCACCTGGAGAGGTTGCCTTTTAAAGACGAGGTGGCCGAGGGGTTAAGTCGATGGACGGCTAATCCATTGTGCTCTGCATGTCTTTTCCAACTTGGTATCTTGCTTTGTAGATTTTTTATTGTCTTTGCAGGCATGGGAGTTTTCTATTTCCAATCCAGAAGGGTGCGTTACGTGACCTATCAACCAGGCCTTAGAAATCCTGCCTTGTTTTCCAATTCCTCTTGCATGGTGCTTAATGCTATCCTATAAAGAAGATGAGGACATTTCTTTCTTTTGGCGTTTAGCCAGCATCCATATTTTTGACTTTGCTCGGACTGTCTTAGGGCTGTGGGATGGACAATATTGATGTCAGATAGGATTGAACATCTGCTTTTTGGTATGAAAAGCTTAAAATTTAGGGGGAAAAAAGGCACTGCTGAGATTTGAACTCAGGATCTCCTGTTTACTAGACAGGCGCTTTAACCACCTAAGCCACAGCGCCAAGTGAAGTCCAGCAGAAAAGCCAGAAAATGGGAATTTCTTACGCAATGATTCAAATTTCTACTAAATGTTGTGCATTGATGGAGTGGTTGCAGCTTGCATTTTTTCACCAACTTGGAGTTACGGTCCCCTCAGCCAGTGCCTGATCTGTGACCTTCAATAAAAATGCAGCAAAAAACTTTTTGACCCTGTTCTCAGAATCTATCATCTGGAGGTAGAGACTTATGTAGACGAGGTGGCCGAGCGGTTAAGGCGATGGACTGCTAATCCATTGTGCTCTGCATGCATGGGTTCAAATCCCATCTTCGTCGGTTTCTTCTACTTTTTACCACTTTGCAGCTTGCCTAGTAGATTCTTTGCAACTTACCTTGTAGATTCTTTATTGTCAGCATATGCAGTGGATGCTCCCACCATGGCAGTTTTCTATTTTTGATTCAGAAACGTGCCTCATGTGACCTATCAACCTGGCATTAGTAATCCTGCATTGTTTTTCCATTTCTCTTGCATGGTGCTTAATACTATCCAATAAAGAAGATGAGGACATTTCCTTCTTTTGGGCATTCAGCCAGCATACATATTTTTGACTTTGCTCGGACATTCTTAGGACTGTGGGATAGACAAGTTTGAAGTCACATATGATTGAACGTCTACTTCTTGGTATGAAAAGCTCAAAATTGCAAAGAAAGAAAGGCACTGCTAAAATTCGAACTCAGGATCTCCTGTTTACAAGACCAACTAAGCCACAGCGCCATGACAACCAATGCCAAAAAGCCAAAAAGTCAGAAAGTCAGAAAATGGGAATTGCTATGCAATGATTAAAATGTCTACAAAATGCTGTATATTGACGGAGCAGTTGCAGCTTGCATTTTTTTAGTTACGGTCCATTCAGCCAGTGCTTAATATGTGACCTTCAATGAAAATGCAGCCAAAGACTTGTTGATCATGTTGTCAGAATGTCTCACCTGGAGTGGTTGCCTTTTAAAGACGAGGTGGCCGAGGGGTTAAGTCGATGGACGGCTAATCCATTGTGCTCTGCATGCCTTTTTCAACTTGGTATCTTGCTTTGTAGATTTTTTATTGTCTTTGCAGGCATGGGAGTTTTCTATTTCCAATCCAGAAGGGTGCGTTACGTGACCTATCAACCAGGCCTTAGAAATCCTGCCTTGTTTTCCAATTCCTCTTGCATGGTGCTTAATGCTATCCTATAAAGAAGATGAGGACATTTCTTTCTTTTGGGCGTTTAGCCAGCATCCATATTTTTGACTTTGCTCGGACTGTCTTAGGGCTGTGGGATGGACAATATTGATTTCAGATAGGATTGAACGTCTGCTTTTTGGTATGAAAAGCTTAAAATTTAGGGGAAAAAAAAGGCACTGCTGAGATTTGAACTCAGGATCTCCTGTTTACTAGACAGGCGCTTTAACCACCTAAGCCACAGCGCCAAGTGAAGTCCAGCAGAAAAGCCAGAAAATGGGAATTTCTTACGCAATTATTCAAATTTCTACTAAATGTTGTGCATTGATGGAGTGTTGTGCATTGATGGAGTGTGCATTTTTCACCAACTTGGAGTTACGGTCCCCTCAGCCAGTGCCTGATCTGTGACCTTCAATAAAAATGCAGCAAAAAACTTTTTGACCCTGTTCTCAGAATCTATCACCTGGAGGTAGGGACTTATGTAGACGAGGTGGCCGAGTGGTTAAGGCGATGGACTGCTAATCCATTGTGCTCTGCATGCATGGGTTCAAATCCCATCCTCGTCGGATCCTTCTACCTTTTACCACTTTGCAGATTGCCTAGTAGATTCTTTGCAACTTGCCTTGTAGATTCTTTATTGTCAGCATATGCAGTGGATGCTCCCACCATGGCAGTTTTCTATTTTTGATTCAGAAACGTGCCTCATGTGACCTATCAACCTGGCATTAGTAATCCTGCATTGTTTTTCCATTTCTCTTGCATGGTGCTTAATACTATCCAATAAAGAAGATGAGGACATTTCCTTCTTTTGGGCATTCAGCCAGCATACATATTTTTGACTTTGCTCGGACATTCTTAGGACTGTGGGATAGACAAGTTTGAAGTCACATATGATTGAACGTCTACTTCTTGGTATGAAAAGCTCAAAATTGCAAAGAAAGAAAGGCACTGCTGAGATTCAAACTCAGGATCTCCTGTTTACAAGACAGGCGCTTTAACCAACTAAGCCACAGCGCCATGACAACCAATGCCAAAAACTCAGAAAGTCAGAAAGTCAGAAAATGGGAATTGCTATGCAATGATTAAAATGTCTACAAAATGCTGTATATTGACGGAGCAGTTGCAGCTTGCATTTTTTGAGTTACGGTCCATTCAGCCAGTGCTCAATATGTGACCTTCAATGAAAATGCAGCCAAAGACTTGTTGATCATGTTGTCAGAATGTCTCACCTGGAGAGGTTGCCTTTTAAAGACGAGGTGGCCGAGGGGTTAAGTCGATGGACGGCTAATCCATTGTGCTCTGCATGTCTTTTCCAACTTGGTATCTTGCTTTGTAGATTTTTTATTGTCTTTGCAGGCATGGGAGTTTTCTATTTCCAATCCAGAAGGGTGCGTTACGTGACCTATCAACCAGGCCTTAGAAATCCTGCCTTGTTTTCCAATTCCTCTTGCATGGTGCTTAATGCTATCCTATAAAGAAGATGAGGACATTTCTTTCTTTTGGCGTTTAGCCAGCATCCATATTTTTGACTTTGCTCGGACTGTCTTAGGGCTGTGGGATGGACAATATTGATGTCAGATAGGATTGAACATCTGCTTTTTGGTATGAAAAGCTTAAAATTTAGGGGGAAAAAAGGCACTGCTGAGATTTGAACTCAGGATCTCCTGTTTACTAGACAGGCGCTTTAACCACCTAAGCCACAGCGCCAAGTGAAGTCCAGCAGAAAAGCCAGAAAATGGGAATTTCTTACGCAATGATTCAAATTTCTACTAAATGTTGTGCATTGATGGAGTGGTTGCAGCTTGCATTTTTTCACCAACTTGGAGTTACGGTCCCCTCAGCTAGTGCCTGATCTGTGACCTTCAATAAAAATGCAGCAAAAAACTTTTTGACCCTGTTCTCAGAATCTATCACCTGGAGGTAGGGACTTATGTAGACGAGGTGGCCGAGTGGTTAAGGCGATGAACTGCTAATCCATTGTGCTCTGCATGCATGGGTTCAAATCCCATCCTTGTCGGTTTCTTCTACCTTTTACCACTTTGCAGCTTGCCTAGTAGATTCTTTGCAACTTGCCTTGTAGATACTTTATTGTCAGCATATGCAGTGGATGCTGCCACCATGGCAGTTTTCTATTTTTGATTCAGAAACGTGCCTCATTTGACCTATCAACCTGGCATTAGTAATCCTGCATTGTTTTTCCATTTCTCTTGCATGGTGCTTAATACTATCCAATAAAGAAGATGAGGACATTTCCTTCTTTTGGGCATTCAGCCAGCATACATATTTTTGACTTTGCTCGGACATTCTTAGGACTGTGGGATAGACAAGTTTGAAGTCACATATGATTGAACGTCTACTTCTTGGTATGAAAAGCTCAAAATTGCAAAGAAAGAAAGGCACTGCTGAGATTCGAACTCAGGATCTCCTGTTTACAAGACCAACTAAGCCACAGCGCCATGACAACCAATGCCAAAAAGCCAAAAAGTCAGAAAGTCAGAAAATGGGAATTGCTATGCAATGATTAAAATGTCTACAAAATGCTGTATATTGACGGAGCAGTTGCAGCTTGCATTTTTTGAGTTACGGTCCATTCAGCCAGTGCTTAATATGTGACCTTCAATGAAAATGCAGCCAAAGACTTGTTGATCATGTTGTCAGAATGTCTCACCTGGAGTGGTTGCCTTTTAAAGACGAGGTGGTCGAGGGGTTAAGTCGATGGACGGCTAATCCATTGTGCTCTGCATGCCTTTTCCAACTTGGTATCTTGCTTTGTAGATTTTTTATTGTCTTTGCAGGCATGGGAGTTTTCTATTTCCAATCTAGAAGGGTGCGTTACGTGACCTATCAACCAGGCCTTAGAAATCCTGCCTTGTTTTCCAATTCCTCTTGCATGGTGCTTAATGCTATCCTATAAAGAAGATGAGGACATTTCTTTCTTTTGGGCGTTTAGCCAGCATCCATATTTTTGACTTTGCTCGGACTGTCTTAGGGCTGTGGGATGGACAATATTGATGTCAGATAGGATTGAACATCTGCTTTTTGGTATGAAAAGCTTAAAATTTTGGTGAAAAAAGGCACTGCTGAGATTTGAACTCAGAATCTCCTGTTTACTAGACAGGCGCTTTAACCACCTAAGCCACCGCGCCAAGTGAAGTTCAGCAGAAAAGCCAGAAAATGGGAATTTCCTACGCAATGATTCAAATTTCTACTAAATGTTGTGCATTGATGGAGTGGTTGCAGCTTGCATTTTTTCACCAACTTGGAGTTACGGTCCCCTCAGCTAGTGCCTGATCTGTGACCTTCAATAAAAATGCAGCAAAAAACTTTTTGACCCTGTTCTCAGAATCTATCACCTGGAGGAAGGGACTTATGTAGACGAGGTGGCCGAGTGGTTAAGGTGATGGACTGCTAATCCATTGTGCTCTGCATGCTTGGGTTCAAATCCCATCCTTGTCGGTTCCTTCTACCTTTTACCACTTTGCAGATTGCCTAGTAGATTCTTTGCAACTTGCCTTGTAGATTCTTTATTGTCAGCATATGCAGTGGATGCTGCCACCATGGCAGTTTTCTATTTTTGATTCAGAAACGTGCCTCATGTGACCTATCAACCTGGCATTAGTAATCCTGCATTGTTTTTCCATTTCTCTTGCATGGTGCTTAATACTATCCAATAAAGAAGATGAGGACATTTCCTTCTTTTGGGCATTCAGCCAGCATACATATTTTTTACTTTTCTCGGACATTCTTAGGACTGTGGAATAGACAAGTTTGAAGTCACATATGATTGAACGTCTACTTCTTGGTATGAAAAGCTCAAAATTGCAAAGAAAGAAAGGCACTGCTGAGATTCGAACTCAGGATCTCCTGTTTACAAGACCAACTAAGCCACAGCGCCATGACAACCAATGCCAAAAAGCCAAAAAGTCAGAAAGTCAGAAAATGGGAATTGCTATGCAATGATTAAAATGTCTACAAAATGCTGTATATTGACGGAGCAGTTGCAGCTTGCATTTTTTGAGTTACGGTCCATTCAGCCAGTGCTTAATATGTGACCTTCAATGAAAATGCAGCCAAAGACTTGTTGATCATGTTGTCAGAATGTCTCACCTGGAGTGGTTGCCTTTTAAAGACGAGGTGGCCGAGGGGTTAAGTCGATGGACGGCTAATCCATTGTGCTCTGCATGCCTTTTCCAACTTGGTATCTTGCTTTGTAGATTTTTTATTGTCTTTGCAGGCATGGGAGTTTTCTATTTCCAATCCAGAAGGGTGCGTTACGTGACCTATCAACCAGGCCTTAGAAATCCTGCCTTGTTTTCCAATTCCTCTTGCATGGTGCTTAATGCTATCCTATAAAGAAGATGAGGACATTTCTTTCTTTTGGGCATTTAGCCAGCATCCATATTTTTGACTTTGCTCGGACTGTCTTAGGGCTGTGGGATGGACAATATTGATGTCAGATAGGATTGAACATCTGCTTTTTGGTATGAAAAGCTTAAAATTTAGGGGAAAAAAAGGCACTGCTGAGATTTGAACTCAGGATCTCCTGTTTACTAGACAGGCGCTTTAACCACCTAAGCCACAGCGCCAAGTGAAGTCCAGCAGAAAAGCCAGAAAATGGGAAATTCTTACGCAATGATTCAAATTTCTACTAAATGTTGTGTATTGATGGAGTGGTTGCAGCTTGCATTTTTTCACCAACTTGGAGTTACGGTCCCCTCAGCCAGTGCCTGATCTGTGACCTTCAATAAAAATGCAGCAAAAAACTTTTTGACCCTGTTCTCAGAATCTATCACCTGGAGGTAGGGACTTATGTAGACGAGGTGGCCGAGTGGTTAAGGCGATGGACTGCTAATCCATTGTGCTCTGCATGCATGGGTTCAAATCCCATCCTCGTCGGTTTCTTCTACTTTTTACCACTTTGCAGATTGCCTAGTAGATTCTTTGCAACTTGCCTTGTAGATTCTTTATTGTCAGCATATGCAGTGGATGCTCCCACCATGGCAGTTTTCTATTTTTGATTCAGAAACGTGCCTCATGTGACCTATCAACCTGGCATTAGTAATCCTGCATTGTTTTTCCATTTCTCTTGCATGGTGCTTAATACTATCCAATAAAGAAGATGAGGACATTTCCTTCTTTTGGGCATTCAGCCAGCATACATATTTTTGACTTTGCTCGGACATTCTTAGGACTGTGGGATAGACAAGTTTGAAGTCACATATGATTGAACGTCTACTTCTTGGTATGAAAAGCTCAAAATTGCAAAGAAAGAAAGGCACTGCTGAGATTCGAACTCAGGATCTCCTGTTTACAAGACAGGCGCTTTAACCAACTAAGCCACAGCGCCATGACAACCCTTGCCTTAAAGTCAGAAAATGGGAATTGCTATGCAATGATTAAAATGTCTACAAAATGCTGTATATTGACGGAGCAGTTGCAGCTTGCATTTTTTGAGTTACGGTCCATTCAGCCAGTGCTTAATATGTGACCTTCAATGAAAATGCAGCCAAAGACTTGTTGATCATGTTGTCAGAATGTCTCACCTGGAGTGGTTGCCTTTTAAAGACGAGGTGGCCGAGGGGTTAAGTCGATGGACGGCTAATCCTTTGTGCTCTGCATGCCTTTTCCAACTTGGTATCTTGCTTTGAAGATTTTTTATTGTCTTTGCAGGCATGGGAGTTTTCTATTTCCAATCCAGAAGGGTGCGTTACGTGACCTATCAACCAGGCCTTAGAAATCCTGCCTTGTTTTCCAATTCCTCTTGCATGGTGCTTAATGCTATCCTATAAAGAAGATGAGGACATTTCTTTCTTTTGGACGTTTAGCCAGCATCCATATTTTTGACTTTGCTCGGACTGTCTTAGGGCTGTGGGATGGTCAATATTGATGTCAGATAGGATTGAACATCTGCTTTTTGGTATGAAAAGCTTAAAATTTAGGGGGAAAAAAGGCACTGCTGAGATTTGAACTCAGGATCTCCTGTTTACTAGACAGGCGCTTTAACCAACTAAGCCACAGCACCACATGAAGTCCAGCAGAAAAGCCAGAAAATGGGAATTTCTTACGCAATGATTCAAATTTCTACTAAATGTTGTGCATTGATGGAGTGGTTGCAGCTTGCATTTTTTCACCAACTTGGAGTTACGGTCCCCTCAGCCAGTGCCTGATCTGTGACCTTCAATAAAAATGCAGCAAAAAACTTTTTGACCCTGTTCTCAGAATCTATCAACTGGAGGTAGGGACTTATCTAGATGAGGTGGCCGAGTGGTTAAGGCGATGGACTGCTAATCCATTGTGCTCTGCATGCATGGGTTCAAATCCCATCCTCGTCGGTTTCTTCTACTTTTTACTACTTTTTACCACTTTGCAGCTTGCCTAGTAGATTCTTTGCAACTTGCCTTGTAGATTCTTTATTGTCAGCATATGCAGTGGATGCTCCCACCATGGCAGTTATCTATTTTTGATTCAGAAACGTGCCTCATGTGACCTATCAACCTGGCATTAGTAATCCTGCATTGTTTTTCCATTTCTCTTGCATGGTGCTTAATACTATCCAATAAAGAAGATGAGGACATTTCCTTCTTTTGGGCATTCAGCCAGCATACATATTTTTGACTTTGCTCGGACATTCTTAGGACTGTGGGATAGACAAGTTTGAAGTCACATATGATTGAACGTCTACTTCTTGGTATGAAAAGCTCAAAATTGCAAAGAAAGAAAGGCACTGCTGAGATTCGAACTCAGGATCTCCTGTTTACAAGACAGGCGCTTTAACCAACTAAGCCACAGCGCCATGACAACCAATGCCAAAAAGTCAGAAAGTCAGAAAGTCAGAAAATGGGAATTGCTATGCAATGATTAAAATGTCTACAAAATGCTGTATATTGACGGAGCAGTTGCAGCTTGCATTTTTTGAGTTACGGTCCATTCAGCCAGTGCTTAATATGTGACCTTCAATGAAAATGCAGCCAAAGACTTGTTGATCATGTTGTCAGAATGTCTCACCTGGAGTGGTTGCCTTTTAAAGACGAGGTGGCCGAGGGGTTAAGTCGATGGACGGCTAATCCATTGTGCTCTGCATGCCTTTTTCAACTTGGTATCTTGCTCTGAAGATTTTTTATTGTCTTTGCAGGCATGGGAGTTTTCTATTTCCAATCCAGAAGGGTGCGTTACGTGACCTATCAACCAGGCCTTAGAAATCCTGCCTTGTTTTCCAATTCCTCTTGCATGGTGCTTAATGCTATCCTATAAAGTAGATGAGGACATTTCTTTCTTTTGGACGTTTAGCCAGCATCCATATTTTTGACTTTGCTCGGACTGTCTTAGGGCTGTGGGATGGTCAATATTGATGTCAGATAGGATAAAACATCTGCTTTTTGGTATGAAAAGCTTAAAATTTAGGGGGAAAAAAGGCACTGCTGAGATTTGAACTCAGGATCTCCTGTTTACTAGACAGGCGCTTTAAACAACTAAGCCACAGCACCACATGAAGTCCAGCAGAAATGCCAGAAAATGGGAATTTCTTACGCAATGATTCAAATTTCTACTAAATGTTGTGCATTGATGGAGTGGTTGCAGCTTGCATTTTTTCACCAACTCGGAGTTACGGTCCCCTCAGCCAGTGCCTGATCTGTGACCTTCAATAAAAATGCAGCAAAAAACTTTTTGACCCTGTTCTCAGAATCTATCACCTGGAGGTAGGGACTTATGCAGACGAGGTGGCCGAGTGGTTAAGGCGATGGACTGCTAATCCATTGTGCTCTGCATGCATGGGTTCAAATCCCATCCTCGTCGGTTTCTTCTACTTTTTACCACTTTGCAGCTTGCCTAGTAGATTCTTTGCAACTTGCCTTGTAGATTCTTTATTGTCAGCATATGCAGTGGATGCTCCCACCATGGCAGTTTTCTATTTTTGATTCAGAAACGTGCCTCATGTGACCTATCAACCTGGCATTAGTAATCCTGCATTGTTTTTCCATTTCTCTTGCATGGTGCTTAATACTATCCAATAAAGAAGATGAGGACATTTCCTTCTTTTGGGCATTCAGCCAGCATACATATTTTTGACTTTGCTCGGACATTCTTAGGACTGTGGGATAGACAAGTTTGAAGTCACATATGATTGAACGTCTACTTCTTGGTATGAAAAGCTCAAAATTGCAAAGAAAGAAAGGCACTGCTGAGATTCGAACTCCGGATCTCCTGTTTACAAGACCAACTAAGCCACAGCGCCATGACAACCAATGCCAAAAAGCCAAAAAGTCAGAAAGTCAGAAAATGGGAATTGCTATGCAATGATTAAAATGTCTACAAAATGCTGTATATTGACGGAGCAGTTGCAGCTTGCATTTTTTGAGTTACGGTCCATTCAGCCAGTGCTTAATATGTGACCTTCAATGAAAATGCAGCCAAAGACTTGTTGATCATGTTGTCAGAATGTCTCACCTGGAGTGGTTGCCTTTTAAAGACGAGGTGGCCGAGGGGTTAAGTCGATGGACGGCTAATCCATTGTGCTCTGCATGCCTTTTCCAACTTGGTATCTTGCTTTGTAGATTTTTTATTGTCTTTGCAGGCATGGGAGTTTTCTATTTCCAATCCAGAAGGGTGCGTTACGTGACCTATCAACCAGGCCTTAGAAATCCTGCCTTGTTTTCCAATTCCTCTTGCATGGTGCTTAATGCTATCCTATAAAGAAGATGAGGACATTTCTTTCTTTTGGGCATTTAGCCAGCATCTATATTTTTGACTTTGCTAAGACTGTCTTAGGGCTGTGGGATGGACAATATTGATGTCAGATAGGATTGAACATCTGCTTTTTGGTATGAAAAGCTTAAAATTTAGGGGAAAAAAAAGGCACTGCTGAGATTTGAACTCAGGATCTCCTGTTTACTAGACAGGCGCTTTAACCACCTAAGCCACAGCGCCAAGTGAAGTCCAGCAGAAAAGCCAGAAAATGGGAATTTCTTACGCAATGATTCAAATTTCTACTAAATGTTGTGTATTGATGGAGTGGTTGCAGCTTGCATTTTTTTCACCAACTTGGAGTTACGGTCCCCTCAGCCAGTGCCTGATCTGTGACCTTCAATAAAAATGCAGCAAAAAACTTTTTGACCCTGTTCTCAGAATCTATCACCTGGAGGTAGGGACTTATGTAGACGAGGTGGCCGAGTGGTTAAGGCGATGGACTGCTAATCCATTGTGCTCTGCATGCATGGGTTCAAATCCCATCCTCGTCGATTTCTTCTACTTTTTACCACTTTGCAGATTGCCTAGTAGATTCTTTGCAACTTGCCTTGTAGATTCTTTATTGTCAGCATATGCAGTGGATGCTGCCACCATGGCAGTTTTCTATTTTTGATTCAGAAACGTGCCTCATGTGACCTATCAACCTGGCATTAGTAATCCTGCATTGTTTTTCCATTTCTCTTGCATGGTGCTTAATACTATCCAATAAAGAAGATGAGGACATTTCCTTCTTTTGGGCATTCAGCCAGCATACATATTTTTGACTTTGCTCGGACATTCTTAGGACTGTGGGATAGACAAGTTTGAAGTCACATATGATTGAACGTCTACTTCTTGGTATGAAAAGCTCAAAATTGCAAAGAAAGAAAGGCACTGCTGAGATTCGAACTCAGGATCTCCTGTTTACAAGACAGGCGCTTTAACCAACTAAGCCACAGCGCCATGACAACCCTTGCCTTAAAGTCAGAAAATGGGAATTGCTATGCAATGATTAAAATGTATACAAAATGCTGTATATTGACGGAGCAGTTGCAGCTTGCATTTTTTGAGTTACGGTCCATTCAGCCAGTGCTTAATATGTGACCTTCAATGAAAATGCAGCCAAAGACTTGTTGATCATGTTGTCAGAATGTCTCACCTGGAGTGGTTGCCTTTTAAAGACGAGGTGGCCGAGGGGTTAAGTCGATGGACGGCTAATCCATTGTGCTCTGCATGCCTTTTCCAACTTGGTATCTTGCTTTGAAGATTTTTTATTGTCTTTGCAGGCATGGGAGTTTTCTATTTCCAATCCAGAAGGGTGCGTTACGTGACCTATCAACCAGGCCTTAGAAATCCTGCCTTGTTTTCCAATTCCTCTTGCATGGTGCTTAATGCTATCCTATAAAGAAGATGAGGACATTTCTTTCTTTTGGATGTTTAGCCAGCATCCATATTTTTGACTTTGCTCGGACTGTCTTAGGGCTGTGGGATGGTCAATATTGATGTCAGATAGGATTGAACATCTGCTTTTTGGTATGAAAAGCTTAAAATTTAGTGGGAAAAAAGGCACTGCTGAGATTTGAACTCAGGATCTCCTGTTTACTAGACAGGCGCTTTAACCAACTAAGCCACAGCACCACATGAAGTCCAGCAGAAAAGCCAGAAAATGGGAATTTCTTACGCAATGATTCAAATTTCTACTAAATGTTGTGCATTGATGGAGTGGTTGCAGCTTGCATTTTTTCACCAACTTGGAGTTACGGTCCCCTCAGCCAGTGCCTGATCTGTGACCTTCAATAAAAATGCAGCAAAAAACTTTTTGACCCTGTTCTCAGAATCTATCATCTGGAGGTAGCGACTTATGTAGACGAGGTGGCCGAGTGGTTAAGGCGATGGACTGCTAATCCATTGTGCTCTGCATGCATGGGTTCAAATCCCATCTTTGTCGGTTTCTTCTACTTTTTACCACTTTGCAGCTTGCCTAGTAGATTCTTTGCAACTTGCCTTGTAGATTCTTTATTGTCAGCATATGCAGTGGATGCTCCCACCATGGCAGTTTTCTATTTTTGATTCAGAAACGTGCCTCGTGTGACCTATCAACCTGGCATTAGTAATCCTGCATTGTTTTTCCATTTCTCTTTCATGGTGCTTAATACTATCCAATAAAGAAGATGAGGACATTTCCTTCTTTTGGGCATTCAGCCAGCATACATATTTTTGACTTTGCTCGGACATTCTTAGGACTGTGGGATAGACAAGTTTGAAGTCACATATGATTGAACGTCTACTTCTTGGTATGAAAAGCTCAAAATTGCAAAGAAAGAAAGGCACTGCTGAGATTCGAACTCAGGATCTCCTGTTTACAAGACCAACTAAGCCACAGCGCCATGACAACCAATGCCAAAAAGCCAAAAAGTCAGAAAGTCAGAAAATGGGAATTGCTATGCAATGATTAAAATGTCTACAAAATGCTGTATATTGACGGAGCAGTTGCAGCTTGCATTTTTTTAGTTACGGTCCATTCAGCCAGTGCTTAATATGTGACCTTCAATGAAAATGCAGCCAAAGACTTGTTGATCATGTTGTCAGAATGTCTCACCTGGAGTGGTTGCCTTTTAAAGACGAGGTGGCCGAGGGGTTAAGTCGATGGACGGCTAATCCATTGTGCTCTGCATGCCTTTTCCAACTTGGTATCTTGCTTTGTAGATTTTTTATTGTCTTTGCAGGCATGGGAGTTTTCTATTTCCAATCCAGAAGGGTGCGTTACGTGACCTATCAACCAGGCCTTAGAAATCCTGCCTTGTTTTCCAATTCCTCTTGCATGGTGCTTAATGCTATCCTATAAAGAAGATGAGGACATTTCTTTCTTTTGGGCGTTTAGCCAGCATCCATATTTTTGACTTTGCTCGGACTGTCTTAGGGCTGTGGGATGGACAATATTGATTTCAGATAGGATTGAACGTCTGCTTTTTGGTATGAAAAGCTTAAAATTTAGGGGAAAAAAAAGGCACTGCTGAGATTTGAACTCAGGATCTCCTGTTTACTAGACAGGCGCTTTAACCACCTAAGCCACAGCGCCAAGTGAAGTCCAGCAGAAAAGCCAGAAAATGGGAATTTCTTACGCAATTATTCAAATTTCTACTAAATGTTGTGCATTGATGGAGTGTTGTGCATTGATGGAGTGTGCATTTTTCACCAACTTGGAGTTACGGTCCCCTCAGCCAGTGCCTGATCTGTGACCTTCAATAAAAATGCAGCAAAAAACTTTTTGACCCTGTTCTCAGAATCTATCACCTGGAGGTAGGGACTTATGTAGACGAGGTGGCCGAGTGGTTAAGGCGATGGACTGCTAATCCATTGTGCTCTGCATGCATGGGTTCAAATCCCATCCTCGTCGGATCCTTCTACCTTTTACCACTTTGCAGATTGCCTAGTAGATTCTTTGCAACTTGCCTTGTAGATTCTTTATTGTCAGCATATGCAGTGGATGCTCCCACCATGGCAGTTTTCTATTTTTGATTCAGAAACGTGCCTCATGTGACCTATCAACCTGGCATTAGTAATCCTGCATTGTTTTTCCATTTCTCTTGCATGGTGCTTAATACTATCCAATAAAGAAGATGAGGACATTTCCTTCTTTTGGGCATTCAGCCAGCATACATATTTTTGACTTTGCTCGGACATTCTTAGGACTGTGGGATAGACAAGTTTGAAGTCACATATGATTGAACGTCTACTTCTTGTTATGAAAAGCTCAAAATTGCAAAGAAAGAAAGGCACTGCTGAGATTCGAACTCAGGATCTCCTGTTTACAAGACAGGCGCTTTAACCAACTAAGCCACAGCGCCATGACAACCAATGCCAAAAAGTCAGAAAGTCAGAAAGTCAGAAAGTCAGAAAATGGGAATTGCTATGAAATGATTAAAATGTCTACAAAATGCTGTATATTGACGGAGCAGTTGCAGCTTGCATTTTTTGAGTTACGGTCCATTCAGCCAGTGCTCAATATGTGACCTTCAATGAAAATGCAGCCAAAGACTTGTTGATCATGTTGTCAGAATGTCTCACCTGGAGAGGTTGCCTTTTAAAGACGAGGTGGCCGAGGGGTTAAGTCGATGGACGGCTAATCCATTGTGCTCTGCATGTCTTTTCCAACTTGGTATCTTGCTTTGTAGATTTTTTATTGTCTTTGCAGGCATGGGAGTTTTCTATTTCCAATCCAGAAGGGTGCGTTACGTGACCTATCAACCAGGCCTTAGAAATCCTGCCTTGTTTTCCAATTCCTCTTGCATGGTGCTTAATGCTATCCTATAAAGAAGATGAGGACATTTCTTTCTTTTGGGCGTTTAGCCAGCATCCATATTTTTGACTTTGCTCGGACTGTCTTAGGGCTGTGGGATGGACAATATTGATGTCAGATAGGATTGAACATCTGCTTTTTGGTATGAAAAGCTTAAAATTTAGGGGGAAAAAAGGCACTGCTGAGATTTGAACTCAGGATCTCCTGTTTACTAGACAGGCGCTTTAACCACCTAAGCCACAGCGCCAAGTGAAGTCCAGCAGAAAAGCCAGAAAATGGGAATTTCTTACGCAATGATTCAAATTTCTACTAAATGTTGTGCATTGATGGAGTGGTTGCAGCTTGCATTTTTTCACCAACTTGGAGTTACGGTCCCCTCAGCTAGTGCCTGATCTGTGACCTTCAATAAAAATGCAGCAAAAAACTTTTTGACCCTGTTCTCAGAATCTATCACCTGGAGGTAGGGACTTATGTAGACGAGGTGGCCGAGTGGTTAAGGCGATGGACTGCTAATCCATTGTGCTCTGCATGCATGGGTTCAAATCCCATCCTTGTCGGTTTCTTCTACCTTTTACCACTTTGCAGCTTGCCTAGTAGATTCTTTGCAACTTGCCTTGTAGATACTTTATTGTCAGCATATGCAGTGGATGCTGCCACCATGGCAGTTTTCTATTTTTGATTCAGAAACGTGCCTCATGTGACCTATCAACCTGGCATTAGTAATCCTGCATTGTTTTTCCATTTCTCTTGCATGGTGCTTAATACTATCCAATAAAGAAGATGAGGACATTTCCTTCTTTTGGGCATTCAGCCAGCATACATATTTTTGACTTTGCTCGGACATTCTTAGGACTGTGGGATAGACAAGTTTGAAGTCACATATGATTGAACGTCTACTTCTTGGTATGAAAAGCTCAAAATTGCAAAGAAAGAAAGGCACTGCTGAGATTCGAACTCAGGATCTCCTGTTTACAAGACCAACTAAGCCACAGCGCCATGACAACCAATGCCAAAAAGCCAAAAAGTCAGAAAGTCAGAAAATGGGAATTGCTATGCAATGATTAAAATGTCTACAAAATGCGGTATATTGACGGAGCAGTTGCAGCTTGCATTTTTTGAGTTACGGTCCATTCAGCCAGTGCTTAATATGTGACCTTCAATGAAAATGCAGCCAAAGACTTGTTGATCATGTTGTCAGAATGTCTCACCTGGAGTGGTTGCCTTTTAAAGACGAGGTGGCCGAGGGGTTAAGTCGATGGACGGCTAATCCATTGTGCTCTGCATGCCTTTTCCAACTTGGTATCTTGCTTTGTAGATTTTTTATTGTCTTTGCAGGCATGGGAGTTTTCTATTTCCAATCTAGAAGGGTGCGTTACGTGACCTATCAACCAGGCCTTAGAAATCCTGCCTTGTTTTCCAATTCCTCTTGCATGGTGCTTAATGCTATCCTATAAAGAAGATGAGGACATTTCTTTCTTTTGGGCGTTTAGCCAGCATCCATATTTTTGACTTTGCTCGGACTGTCTTAGGGCTGTGGGATGGACAATATTGATGTCAGATAGGATTGAACATCTGCTTTTTGGTATGAAAAGCTTAAAATTTTGGTGAAAAAAGGCACTGCTGAGATTTGAACTCAGAAATTCCTGTTTACTAGACAGGCGCTTTAACCACCTAAGCCACAGCGCCAAGTGAAGTTCAGCAGAAAAGCCAGAAAATGGGAATTTCCTACGCAATGATTCAAATTTCTACTAAATGTTGTGCATTGATGGAGTGGTTGCAGCTTGCATTTTTTCACCAACTTGGAGTTACGGTCCCCTCAGCTAGTGCCTGATCTGTGACCTTCAATAAAAATGCAGCAAAAAACTTTTTGACCCTGTTCTCAGAATCTATCACCTGGAGGTAGGGACTTATGTAGACGAGGTGGCCGAGTGGTTAAGGTGATGGACTGCTAATCCATTGTGCTCTGCATGCTTGGGTTCAAATCCTTGTCGGTTCCTTCTACCTTTTACCACTTTGCAGATTGCCTAGTAGATTCTTTGCAACTTGCCTTGTAGATTCTTTATTGTCAGCATATGCAGTGGATGCTGCCACCATGGCAGTTTTCTATTTTTGATTCAGAAACGTGCCTCATGTGACCTATCAACCTGGCATTAGTAATCCTGCATTGTTTTTCCATTTCTCTTGCATGGTGCTTAATACTATCCAATAAAGAAGATGAGGACATTTCCTTCTTTTGGGCATTCAGCCAGCATACATATTTTTGACTTTGCTCGGACATTCTTAGGACTGTGGGATAGACAAGTTTGAAGTCACATATGATTGAACGTCTACTTCTTGGTATGAAAAGCTCAAAATTGCAAAGAAAGAAAGGCACTGCTGAGATTCGAACTCAGGATCTCCTGTTTACAAGACAGGCGCTTTAACCAACTAAGCCACAGCGCCATGACAACCCTTGCCTTAAAGTCAGAAAATGGGAATTGCTATGCAATGATTAAAATGTATACAAAATGCTGTATATTGACGGAGCAGTTGCAGCTTGCATTTTTTGAGTTACGGTCCATTCAGCCAGTGCTTAATATGTGACCTTCAATGAAAATGCAGCCAAAGACTTGTTGATCATGTTGTCAGAATGTCTCACCTGGAGTGGTTGCCTTTTAAAGACGAGGTGGCCGAGGGGTTAAGTCGATGGACGGCTAATCCATTGTGCTCTGCATGCCTTTTCCAACTTGGTATCTTGCTTTGAAGATTTTTTATTGTCTTTGCAGGCATGGGAGTTTTCTATTTCCAATCCAGAAGGGTGCGTTACGTGACCTATCAACCAGGCCTTAGAAATCCTGCCTTGTTTTCCAATTCCTCTTGCATGGTGCTTAATGCTATCCTATAAAGAAGATGAGGACATTTCTTTCTTTTGGATGTTTAGCCAGCATCCATATTTTTGACTTTGCTCGGACTGTCTTAGGGCTGTGGGATGGTCAATATTGATGTCAGATAGGATTGAACATCTGCTTTTTGGTATGAAAAGCTTAAAATTTAGTGGGAAAAAAGGCACTGCTGAGATTTGAACTCAGGATCTCCTGTTTACTAGACAGGCGCTTTAACCAACTAAGCCACAGCACCACATGAAGTCCAGCAGAAAAGCCAGAAAATGGGAATTTCTTACGCAATGATTCAAATTTCTACTAAATGTTGTGCATTGATGGAGTGGTTGCAGCTTGCATTTTTTCACCAACTTGGAGTTACGGTCCCCTCAGCCAGTGCCTGATCTGTGACCTTCAATAAAAATGCAGCAAAAAACTTTTTGACCCTGTTCTCAGAATCTATCATCTGGAGGTAGGGACTTATGTAGACGAGGTGGCCGAGTGGTTAAGGCGATGGACTGCTAATCCATTGTGCTCTGCATGCATGGGTTCAAATCCCATCTTCGTCGGTTTCTTCTACTTTTTACCACTTTGCAGCTTGCCTAGTAGATTCTTTGCAACTTGCCTTGTAGATTCTTTATTGTCAGCATATGCAGTGGATGCTGCCACCATGGCAGTTTTCTATTTTTGATTCAGAAACGTGCCTCATGTGACCTATCAACCTGGCATTAGTAATCCTGCATTGTTTTTCCATTTCTCTTGCATGGTGCTTAATACTATCCAATAAAGAAGATGAGGACATTTCCTTCTTTTGGGCATTCAGCCAGCATACATATTTTTGACTTTGCTCGGACATTCTTAGGACTGTGGGATAGACAAGTTTGAAGTCACATATGATTGAACGTCTACTTCTTGGTATGAAAAGCTCAAAATTGCAAAGAAAGAAAGGCACTGCTGAGATTCGAACTCAGGATCTCCTGTTTACAAGACCAACTAAGCCACAGCGCCATGACAACCAATGCCAAAAAGCCAAAAAGTCAGAAAGTCAGAAAATGGGAATTGCTATGCAATGATTAAAATGTCTACAAAATGCTGTATATTGACGGAGCAGTTGCAGCTTGCATTTTTTGAGTTACGGTCCATTCAGCCAGTGCTTAATATGTGACCTTCAATGAAAATGCAGCCAAAGACTTGTTGATCATGTTGTCAGAATGTCTCACCTGGAGTGGTTGCCTTTTAAAGACGAGGTGGCCGAGGGGTTAAGTCGATGGACGGCTAATCCATTGTGCTCTGCATGCCTTTTCCAACTTGGTATCTTGCTTTGTAGATTTTTTATTGTCTTTGCAGGCATGGGAGTTTTCTATTTCCAATCCAGAAGGGTGCGTTACGTGACCTATCAACCAGGCCTTAGAAATCCTGCCTTGTTTTCCAATTCCTCTTGCATGGTGCTTAATGCTATCCTATAAAGAAGATGAGGACATTTCTTTCTTTTGGGCGTTTAGCCAGCATCCATATTTTTGACTTTGCTCGGACTGTCTTAGGGCTGTGGGATGGACAATATTGATTTCAGATAGGATTGAACGTCTGCTTTTTGGTATGAAAAGCTTAAAATTTAGGGGAAAAAAAAGGCACTGCTGAGATTTGAACTCAGGATCTCCTGTTTACTAGACAGGCGCTTTAACAACCTAAGCCACAGCGCCAAGTGAAGTCCAGCAGAAAAGCCAGAAAATGGGAATTTCTTACGCAATTATTCAAATTTCTACTAAATGTTGTGCATTGATGGAGTGTTGTGCATTGATGGAGTGTGCATTTTTCACCAACTTGGAGTTACGGTCCCCTCAGCCAGTGCCTGATCTGTGACCTTCAATAAAAATGCAGCAAAAAACTTTTTGACCCTGTTCTCAGAATCTATCATCTGGAGGTAGGGACTTATGTAGACGAGGTGGCCGAGTGGTTAAGGCGATGGACTGCTAATCCATTGTGCTCTGCATGCATGGGTTCAAATCCCATCTTCGTCGGTTTCTTCTACTTTTTACCACTTTGCAGCTTGCCTAGTAGATTCTTTGCAACTTGCCTTGTAGATTCTTTATTGTCAGCATATGCAGTGGATGCTGCCACCATGGCAGTTTTCTATTTTTGATTCAGAAACGTGCCTCATGTGACCTATCAACCTGGCATTAGTAATCCTGCATTGTTTTTCCATTTCTCTTGCATGGTGCTTAATACTATCCAATAAAGAAGATGAGGACATTTCCTTCTTTTGGGCATTCAGCCAGCATACATATTTTTGACTTTGCTCGGACATTCTTAGGACTGTGGGATAGACAAGTTTGAAGTCACATATGATTGAACGTCTACTTCTTGGTATGAAAAGCTCAAAATTGCAAAGAAAGAAAGGCACTGCTGAGATTCGAACTCAGGATCTCCTGTTTACAAGACAGGCACTTTAACCAACTAAGCCACAGCGCCATGACAACCAATGCCAAAAAGTCAGAAAGTCAGAAAATGGGAATTGCTATGCAATGATTAAAATGTCTACAAAATGCTGTATATTGACGGAGCAGTTGCAGCTTGCATTTTTTGAGTTACGGTCCATTCAGCCAGTGCTCAATATGTGACCTTCAATGAAAATGCAGCCAAAGACTTGTTGATCATGTTGTCAGAATGTCTCACCTGGAGAGGTTGCCTTTTAAAGACGAGGTGGCCGAGGGGTTAAGTCGATGGACGGCTAATCCATTGTGCTCTGCATGTCTTTTCCAACTTGGTATCTTGCTTTGTAGATTTTTTATTGTCTTTGCAGGCATGGGAGTTTTCTATTTCCAATCCAGAAGGGTGCGTTACGTGACCTATCAACCAGGCCTTAGAAATCCTGCCTTGTTTTCCAATTCCTCTTGCATGGTGCTTAATGCTATCCTATAAAGAAGATGAGGACATTTCTTTCTTTTGGGCGTTTAGCCAGCATCCATATTTTTGACTTTGCTCGGACTGTCTTAGGGCTGTGGGATGGACAATATTGATGTCAGATAGGATTGAACATCTGCTTTTTGGTATGAAAAGCTTAAAATTTAGGGGGAAAAAAGGCACTGCTGAGATTTGAACTCAGGATCTCCTGTTTACTAGACAGGCGCTTAACCACCTAAGCCACAGCGCCAAGTGAAGTTCAGCAGAAAAGCCAGAAAATGGGAATTTCCTACGCAATGATTCAAATTTCTACTAAATGTTGTGCATTGATGGAGTGGTTGCAGCTTGCATTTTTTCACCAACTTGGAGTTACGGTCCCCTCAGCTAGTGCCTGATCTGTGACCTTCAATAAAAATGCAGCAAAAAACTTTTTGACCCTGTTCTCAGAATCTATCACCTGGAGGTAGGGACTTATGTAGACGAGGTGGCCGAGTGGTTAAGGTGATGGACTGCTAATCCATTGTGCTCTGCATGCTTGGGTTCAAATCCTTGTCGGTTCCTTCTACCTTTTACCACTTTGCAGATTGCCTAGTAGATTCTTTGCAACTTGCCTTGTAGATTCTTTATTGTCAGCATATGCAGTGGATGCTGCCACCATGGCAGTTTTCTATTTTTGATTCAGAAACGTGCCTCATGTGACCTATCAACCTGGCATTAGTAATCCTGCATTGTTTTTCCATTTCTCTTGCATGGTGCTTAATACTATCCAATAAAGAAGATGAGGACATTTCCTTCTTTTGGGCATTCAGCCAGCATACATATTTTTGACTTTGCTCGGACATTCTTAGGACTGTGGGATAGACAAGTTTGAAGTCACATATGATTGAACGTCTACTTCTTGGTATGAAAAGCTCAAAATTGCAAAGAAAGAAAGGCACTGCTGAGATTCGAACTCAGGATCTCCTGTTTACAAGACAGGCGCTTTAACCAACTAAGCCACAGCGCCATGACAACCCTTGCCTTAAAGTCAGAAAATGGGAATTGCTATGCAATGATTAAAATGTATACAAAATGCTGTATATTGACGGAGCAGTTGCAGCTTGCATTTTTTGAGTTACGGTCCATTCAGCCAGTGCTTAATATGTGACCTTCAATGAAAATGCAGCCAAAGACTTGTTGATCATGTTGTCAGAATGTCTCACCTGGAGTGGTTGCCTTTTAAAGACGAGGTGGCCGAGGGGTTAAGTCGATGGACGGCTAATCCATTGTGCTCTGCATGCCTTTTCCAACTTGGTATCTTGCTTTGAAGATTTTTTATTGTCTTTGCAGGCATGGGAGTTTTCTATTTCCAATCCAGAAGGGTGCGTTACGTGACCTATCAACCAGGCCTTAGAAATCCTGCCTTGTTTTCCAATTCCTCTTGCATGGTGCTTAATGCTATCCTATAAAGAAGATGAGGACATTTCTTTCTTTTGGATGTTTAGCCAGCATCCATATTTTTGACTTTGCTCGGACTGTCTTAGGGCTGTGGGATGGTCAATATTGATGTCAGATAGGATTGAACATCTGCTTTTTGGTATGAAAAGCTTAAAATTTAGTGGGAAAAAAGGCACTGCTGAGATTTGAACTCAGGATCTCCTGTTTACTAGACAGGCGCTTTAACCAACTAAGCCACAGCACCACATGAAGTCCAGCAGAAAAGCCAGAAAATGGGAATTTCTTACGCAATGATTCAAATTTCTACTAAATGTTGTGCATTGATGGAGTGGTTGCAGCTTGCATTTTTTCACCAACTTGGAGTTACGGTCCCCTCAGCCAGTGCCTGATCTGTGACCTTCAATAAAAATGCAGCAAAAAACTTTTTGACCCTGTTCTCAGAATCTATCATCTGGAGGTAGGGACTTATGTAGACGAGGTGGCCGAGTGGTTAAGGCGATGGACTGCTAATCCATTGTGCTCTGCATGCATGGGTTCAAATCCCATCTTCGTCGGTTTCTTCTACTTTTTACCACTTTGCAGCTTGCCTAGTAGATTCTTTGCAACTTGCCTTGTAGATTCTTTATTGTCAGCATATGCAGTGGATGCTGCCACCATGGCAGTTTTCTATTTTTGATTCAGAAACGTGCCTCATGTGACCTATCAACCTGGCATTAGTAATCCTGCATTGTTTTTCCATTTCTCTTGCATGGTGCTTAATACTATCCAATAAAGAAGATGAGGACATTTCCTTCTTTTGGGCATTCAGCCAGCATACATATTTTTGACTTTGCTCGGACATTCTTAGGACTGTGGGATAGACAAGTTTGAAGTCACATATGATTGAACGTCTACTTCTTGGTATGAAAAGCTCAAAATTGCAAAGAAAGAAAGGCACTGCTGAGATTCGAACTCAGGATCTCCTGTTTACAAGACCAACTAAGCCACAGCGCCATGACAACCAATGCCAAAAAGCCAAAAAGTCAGAAAGTCAGAAAATGGGAATTGCTATGCAATGATTAAAATGTCTACAAAATGCTGTATATTGACGGAGCAGTTGCAGCTTGCATTTTTTGAGTTACGGTCCATTCAGCCAGTGCTTAATATGTGACCTTCAATGAAAATGCAGCCAAAGACTTGTTGATCATGTTGTCAGAATGTCTCACCTGGAGTGGTTGCCTTTTAAAGACGAGGTGGCCGAGGGGTTAAGTCGATGGACGGCTAATCCATTGTGCTCTGCATGCCTTTTCCAACTTGGTATTTTGCTTTGTAGATTTTTTATTGTCTTTGCAGGCATGGGAGTTTTCTATTTCCAATCCAGAAGGGTGCGTTACGTGACCTATCAACCAGGCCTTAGAAATCCTGCCTTGTTTTCCAATTCCTCTTGCATGGTGCTTAATGCTATCCTATAAAGAAGATGAGGACATTTCTTTCTTTTGGGCGTTTAGCCAGCATCCATATTTTTGACTTTGCTCGGACTGTCTTAGGGCTGTGGGATGGACAATATTGATTTCAGATAGGATTGAACGTCTGCTTTTTGGTATGAAAAGCTTAAAATTTAGGGGAAAAAAAAGGCACTGCTGAGATTTGAACTCAGGATCTCCTGTTTACTAGACAGGCGCTTTAACAACCTAAGCCACAGCGCCAAGTGAAGTCCAGCAGAAAAGCCAGAAAATGGGAATTTCTTACGCAATTATTCAAATTTCTACTAAATGTTGTGCATTGATGGAGTGTTGTGCATTGATGGAGTGTGCATTTTTCACCAACTTGGAGTTACGGTCCCCTCAGCCAGTGCCTGATCTGTGACCTTCAATAAAAATGCAGCAAAAAACTTTTTGACCCTGTTCTCAGAATCTATCATCTGGAGGTAGGGACTTATGTAGACGAGGTGGCCGAGTGGTTAAGGCGATGGACTGCTAATCCATTGTGCTCTGCATGCATGGGTTCAAATCCCATCTTCGTCGGTTTCTTCTACTTTTTACCACTTTGCAGCTTGCCTAGTAGATTCTTTGCAACTTGCCTTGTAGATTCTTTATTGTCAGCATATGCAGTGGATGCTGCCACCATGGCAGTTTTCTATTTTTGATTCAGAAACGTGCCTCATGTGACCTATCAACCTGGCATTAGTAATCCTGCATTGTTTTTCCATTTCTCTTGCATGGTGCTTAATACTATCCAATAAAGAAGATGAGGACATTTCCTTCTTTTGGGCATTCAGCCAGCATACATATTTTTGACTTTGCTCGGACATTCTTAGGACTGTGGGATAGACAAGTTTGAAGTCACATATGATTGAACGTCTACTTCTTGGTATGAAAAGCTCAAAATTGCAAAGAAAGAAAGGCACTGCTGAGATTCGAACTCAGGATCTCCTGTTTACAAGACAGGCACTTTAACCAACTAAGCCACAGCGCCATGACAACCAATGCCAAAAAGTCAGAAAGTCAGAAAATGGGAATTGCTATGCAATGATTAAAATGTCTACAAAATGCTGTATATTGACGGAGCAGTTGCAGCTTGCATTTTTTGAGTTACGGTCCATTCAGCCAGTGCTCAATATGTGACCTTCAATGAAAATGCAGCCAAAGACTTGTTGATCATGTTGTCAGAATGTCTCACCTGGAGAGGTTGCCTTTTAAAGACGAGGTGGCCGAGGGGTTAAGTCGATGGACGGCTAATCCATTGTGCTCTGCATGTCTTTTCCAACTTGGTATCTTGCTTTGTAGATTTTTTATTGTCTTTGCAGGCATGGGAGTTTTCTATTTCCAATCCAGAAGGGTGCGTTACGTGACCTATCAACCAGGCCTTAGAAATCCTGCCTTGTTTTCCAATTCCTCTTGCATGGTGCTTAATGCTATCCTATAAAGAAGATGAGGACATTTCTTTCTTTTGGGCGTTTAGCCAGCATCCATATTTTTGACTTTGCTCGGACTGTCTTAGGGCTGTGGGATGGACAATATTGATGTCAGATAGGATTGAACATCTGCTTTTTGGTATGAAAAGCTTAAAATTTAGGGGGAAAAAAGGCACTGCTGAGATTTGAACTCAGGATCTCCTGTTTACTAGACAGGCGCTTTAACCACCTAAGCCACAGCGCCAAGTGAAGTCCAGCAGAAAAGCCAGAAAATGGGAATTTCTTACGCAATGATTCAAATTTCTACTAAATGTTGTGCATTGATGGAGTGGTTGCAGCTTGCATTTTTTCACCAACTTGGAGTTACGGTCCCCTCAGCTAGTGCCTGATCTGTGACCTTCAATAAAAATGCAGCAAAAAACTTTTTGACCCTGTTCTCAGAATCTATCACCTGGAGGTAGGGACTTATGTAGACGAGGTGGCCGAGTGGTTAAGGCGATGGACTGCTAATCCATTGTGCTCTGCATGCATGGGTTCAAATCCCATCCTTGTCGGTTTCTTCTACCTTTTACCACTTTGCAGCTTGCCTAGTAGATTCTTTGCAACTTGCCTTGTAGATACTTTATTGTCAGCATATGCAGTGGATGCTGCCACCATGGCAGTTTTCTATTTTTGATTCAGAAACGTGCCTCATGTGACCTATCAACCTGGCATTAGTAATCCTGCATTGTTTTTCCATTTATCTTGCATGGTGCTTAATACTATCCAATAAAGAAGATGAGGACATTTCCTTCTTTTGGGCATTCAGCCAGCATACATATTTTTGACTTTGCTCGGACATTCTTAGGACTGTGGGATAGACAAGTTTGAAGTCACATATGATTGAACGTCTACTTCTTGGTATGAAAAGCTCAAAATTGCAAAGAAAGAAAGGCACTGCTGAGATTCGAACTCAGGATCTCCTGTTTACAAGACCAACTAAGCCACAGCGCCATGACAACCAATGCCAAAAAGCCAAAAAGTCAGAAAGTCAGAAAATGGGAATTGCTATGCAATGATTAAAATGTCTACAAAATGCTGTATATTGACGGAGCAGTTGCAGCTTGCATTTTTTGAGTTACGGTCCATTCAGCCAGTGCTTAATATGTGACCTTCAATGAAAATGCAGCCAAAGACTTGTTGATCATGTTGTCAGAATGTCTCACCTGGAGTGGTTGCCTTTTAAAGACGAGGTGGCCGAGGGGTTAAGTCGATGGACGGCTAATCCATTGTGCTCTGCATGCCTTTTCCAACTTGGTATCTTGCTTTGTAGATTTTTTATTGTCTTTGCAGGCATGGGAGTTTTCTATTTCCAATCCAGAAGGGTGCGTTACGTGACCTATCAACCAGGCCTTAGAAATCCTGCCTTGTTTTCCAATTCCTCTTGCATGGTGCTTAATGCTATCCTATAAAGAAGATGAGGACATTTCTTTCTTTTGGGCGTTTAGCCAGCATCCATATTTTTGACTTTGCTCGGACTGTCTTAGGGCTGTGGGATGGACAATATTGATGTCAGATAGGATTGAACATCTGCTTTTTGGTATGAAAAGCTTAAAATTTAGGGGGAAAAAAGGCACTGCTGAGATTTGAACTCAGGATCTCCTGTTTACTAGACAGGCGCTTTAACCTCCTAAGCCACAGCGCCAAGTGAAGTCCAGCAGAAAAGCCAGAAAATGGGAATTTCTTACGCAATGATTCAAATTTCTACTAAATGTTGTGCATTGATGGATTGGTTGCAGCTTGCATTTTTTCACCAACTTGGAGTTACGGTCCCCTCAGCTAGTGCCTGATCTGTGACCTTCAATAAAAATGCAGCAAAAAACTTTTGGACCCTGTTCTCAGAATCTATCACCTGGAGGTAGGGACTTATGTAGACGAGGTGGCCGAGTGGTTAAGGCGATGGACTGCTAATCCATTGTGCTCTGCATGCATGGGTTCAAATCCCATCCTCGTCGGTTTCTTCTACTTTTTACCACTTTGCAGATTGCCTAGTAGATTCTTTGCAACTTGCCTTGTAGATTCTTTATTGTCAGCATATGCAGTGGATGCTCCCACCATGGCAGTTTTCTATTTTTGATTCAGAAACGTGCCTCATGTGACCTATCAACCTGGCATTAGTAATCCTGCATTGTTTTTCCATTTCTCTTGCATGGTGCTTAATACTATCCAATAAAGAAGATGAGGACATTTCCTTCTTTTGGGCATTCAGCCAGCATACATATTTTTGACTTTGCTCGGACATTCTTAGGACTGTGGGATAGACAAGTTTGAAGTCACATATGATTGAACGTCTACTTCTTGGTATGAAAAGCTCAAAATTGCAAAGAAAGAAAGGCACTGCTGAGATTCGAACTCAGGATCTCCTGTTTACAAGACCAACTAAGCCACAGCGCCATGACAACCAATGCCAAAAAGCCAAAAAGTCAGAAAGTCAGAAAATGGGAATTGCTATGCAATGATTAAAATGTCTACAAAATGCTGTATATTGACGGAGCAGTTGCAGCTTGCATTTTTTGAGTTACGGTCCATTCAGCCAGTGCTTAATATGTGACCTTCAATGAAAATGCAGCCAAAGACTTGTTGATCATGTTGTCAGAATGTCTCACCTGGAGTGGTTGCCTTTTAAAGACGAGGTGGCCGAGGGGTTAAGTCGATGGACGGCTAATCCATTGTGCTCTGCATGCCTTTTCCAACTTGGTATCTTGCTTTGTAGATTTTTTATTGTCTTTGCAGGCATGGGAGTTTTCTATTTCCAATCCAGAAGGGTGCGTTACGTGACCTATCAACCAGGCCTTAGAAATCCTGCCTTGTTTTCCAATTCCTCTTGCATGGTGCTTAATGCTATCCTATAAAGAAGATGAGGACATTTCTTTCTTTTGGGCGTTTAGCCAGCATCCATATTTTTGACTTTGCTCGGACTGTCTTAGGGCTGTGGGATGGACAATATTGATGTCAGATAGGATTGAACATCTGCTTTTTGGTATGAAAAGCTTAAAATTTAGGGGAAAAAAAGGCACTGCTGAGATTTGAACTCAGGATCTCCTGTTTACTAGACAGGCGCTTTAACCTCCTAAGCCACAGCGCCAAGTGAAGTCCAGCAGAAAAGCCAGAAAATGGGAATTTCTTACGCAATGATTCAAATTTCTACTAAATGTTGTGCATTGATGGATTGGTTGCAGCTTGCATTTTTTCACCAACTTGGAGTTACGGTCCCCTCAGCTAGTGCCTGATCTGTGACCTTCAATAAAAATGCAGCAAAAAACTTTTGGACCCTGTTCTCAGAATCTATCACCTGGAGGTAGGGACTTATGTAGACGAGGTGGCCGAGTGGTTAAGGCGATGGACTGCTAATCCATTGTGCTCTGCATGCATGGGTTCAAATCCCATCCTCGTCGGTTTCTTCTACTTTTTACCACTTTGCAGATTGCCTAGTAGATTCTTTGCAACTTGCCTTGTAGATTCTTTATTGTCAGCATATGCAGTGGATGCTCCCACCATGGCAGTTTTCTATTTTTGATTCAGAAACGTGCCTCATGTGACCTATCAACCTGGCATTAGTAATCCTGCATTGTTTTTCCATTTCTCTTGCATGGTGCTTAATACTATCCAATAAAGAAGATGAGGACATTTCCTTCTTTTGGGCATTCAGCCAGCATACATATTTTTGACTTTGCTCGGACATTCTTAGGACTGTGGGATAGACAAGTTTGAAGTCACATATGATTGAACGTCTAATTCTTGGTATGAAAAGCTCAAAATTGCAAAGAAAGAAAGGCACTGCTGAGATTCGAACTCAGGATCTCCTGTTTACAAGACAGGCACTTTAACCAACTAAGCCACAGCGCCATGACAACAAATGCCAAAAAGTCAGAAAGTCAGAAAGTCAGAAAATGGGAATTGCTATGCAATGATTAAAATGTCTACAAAATGCTGTATATTGACGGAGCAGTTGCAGCTTGCATTTTTTGAGTTACGGTCCATTCAGCCAGTGCTTAATATGTGACCTTCAATGAAAATGCAGCCAAAGACTTGTTGATCATGTTGTCAGAATGTCTCACCTGGAGTGGTTGCCTTTTAAAGACGAGGTGGCCGAGGGGTTAAGTCGATGGACGGCTAATCCATTGTGCTCTGCATGCCTTTTCCAACTTGGTATCTTGCTTTGAAGATTTTTTATTGTCTTTGCAGGCATGGGAGTTTTCTATTTCCAATCCAGAAGGGTGCGTTACGTGACCTATCAACCAGGCCTTAGAAATCCTGCCTTGTTTTCCAATTCCTCTTGCATGGTGCTTAATGCTATCCTATAAAGAAGATGAGGACATTTCTTTCTTTTGGACGTTTAGCCAGCATCCATATTTTTGACTTTGCTCGGACTGTCTTAGGGCTGTGGGATGGTCAATATTGATGTCAGATAGGATTGAACATCTGCTTTTTGGTATGAAAAGCTTAAAATTTAGGGGGAAAAAAGGCACTGCTGAGATTTGAACTCAGGATTTCCTGTTTACTAGACAGGCGCTTTAACCAACTAAGCCACAGCCCCACATGAAGTCCAGCAGAAATGCCAGAAAATGGGAATTTCTTACCCAATGATTCAAATTTCTACTAAATGTTGTGCATTGATGTAGTGGTTGCAGCTTGCATTTTTTCACCAACTTGGAGTTACGGTCCCCTCAGCCAGTGCCTGATCTGTGACCTTCAATAAAAATGCAGCAAAAAACTTTTTGACCCTGTTCTCAGAATCTATCACCTGGAGGTAGGGACTTATGTAGACGAGGTGGCCGAGTGGTTAAGGCGATGGACTGCTAATCCATTGTGCTCTGCATGCATGGGTTCAAATCCCATCCTTGTCGGTTTCTTCTACTTTTTACCCCTTTGCAGCTTGCCTAGTAGATTCTTTGCAACTTGCCTTGTAGATTCTTTATTGTCAGCATATGCAGTGGATGCTCCCACCATGGCAGTTTTCTATTTTTGATTCAGAAACGTGCCTCATGTGACCTATCAACCTGGCATTAGTAATCCTGCATTGTTTTTCCATTTCTCTTGCATGGTGCTTAATACTATTCAATAAAGAAGATGAGGACATTTCCTTCTTTTGGGCATTCAGCCAGCATACATATTTTTGACTTTGCTCGGACATTCTTAGGACTGTGGGACAAGTTTGAAGTCACATATGATTGAACGTCTACTTCTTGGTATGAAAAGCTCAAAATTGCAAAGAAAGAAAGGCACTGCTGAGATTCGAACTCAGGATCTCCTGTTTACAAGACCAACTAAGCCACAGCGCCATGACAACCAATGCCAAAAAGCCAAAAAGTCAGAAAGTCAGAAAGTCAGAAAATGGGAATTGCTATGCAATGATTAAAATGTCTACAAAATGCTGTATATTGACAGAGCAGTTGCAGCTTGCATTTTTTGAGTTACGGTCCATTCAGCCAGTGCTTAATATGTGACCTTCAATGAAAATGCAGCCAAAGACTTGTTGATCATGTTGTCAGAATGTCTCACCTGGAGTGGTTGCCTTTTAAAGACGAGGTGGCCGAGGGGTTAAGTCGATGGACGGCTAATCCATTGTGCTCTGCATGCCTTTTCCAACTTGGTATCTTGCTTTGTAGATTTTTTATTGTCTTTGCAGGCATGGGAGTTTTCTATTTCCAATCCAGAAGGGTGCGTTACGTGACCTATCAACCAGGCCTTAGAAATCCTGCCTTGTTTTCCAATTCCTCTTGCATGGTGCTTAATGCTATCCTATAAAGAAGATGAGGACATTTCTTTCTTTTGGGCGTTTAGCCAGCATCCATATTTTTGACTTTGCTCGGACTGTCTTAGGGCTGTGGGATGGACAATATTGATGTCAGATAGGATTGAACATCTGCTTTTTGGTATGAAAAGCTTAAAATTTAGGGGAAAAAAAGGCACTGCTGAGATTTGAACTCAGGATCTCCTGTTTACTAGACAGGCGCTTTAACCTCCTAAGCCACAGCGCCAAGTGAAGTCCAGCAGAAAAGCCAGAAAATGGGAATTTCTTACGCAATGATTCAAATTTCTACTAAATGTTGTGCATTGATGGATTGGTTGCAGCTTGCATTTTTTCACCAACTTGGAGTTACGGTCCCCTCAGCTAGTGCCTGATCTGTGACCTTCAATAAAAATGCAGCAAAAAACTTTTGGACCCTGTTCTCAGAATCTATCACCTGGAGGTAGGGACTTATGTAGACGAGGTGGCCGAGTGGTTAAGGCGATGGACTGCTAATCCATTGTGCTCTGCATGCATGGGTTCAAATCCCATCCTTGTCGGTTTCTTCTACTTTTTACCACTTTGCAGATTGCCTAGTAGATTCTTTGCAACTTGCCTTGTAGATTCTTTATTGTCAGCATATGCAGTGGATGCTCCCACCATGGCAGTTTTCTATTTTTGATTCAGAAACGTGCCTCATGTGACCTATCAACCTGGCATTAGTAATCCTGCATTGTTTTTCCATTTCTCTTGCATGGTGCTTAATACTATCCAATAAAGAAGATGAGGACATTTCCTTCTTTTGGGCATTCAGCCAGCATACATATTTTTGACTTTGCTCGGACATTCTTAGGACTGTGGGATAGACAAGTTTGAAGTCACATATGATTGAACGTCTACTTCTTGGTATGAAAAGCTCAAAATTGCAAAGAAAGAAAGGCACTGCTGAGATTCGAACTCAGGATCTCCTGTTTACAAGACAGGCGCTTTAACCAACTAAGCCACAGCGCCATGACAACAAATGCCAAAAAGTCAGAAAGTCAGAAAGTCAGAAAATGGGAATTGCTATGCAATGATTAAAATGTCTACAAAATGCTGTATATTGACGGAGCAGTTGCAGCTTGCATTTTTTGAGTTACGGTCCATTCAGCCAGTGCTTAATATGTGACCTTCAATGAAAATGCAGCCAAAGACTTGTTGATCATGTTGTCAGAATGTCTCACCTGGAGTGGTTGCCTTTTAAAGACGAGGTGGCCGAGGGGTTAAGTCGATGGACGGCTAATCCATTGTGCTCTGCATGCCTTTTCCAACTTGGTATCTTGCTTTGAAGATTTTTTATTGTCTTTGCAGGCATGGGAGTTTTCTATTTCCAATCCAGAAGGGTGCGTTACGTGACCTATCAACCAGGCCTTAGAAATCCTGCCTTGTTTTCCAATTCCTCTTGCATGGTGCTTAATGCTATCCTATAAAGAAGATGAGGACATTTCTTTCTTTTGGACGTTTAGCCAGCATCCATATTTTTGACTTTGCTCGGACTGTCTTAGGGCTGTGGGATGGTCAATATTGATGTCAGATAGGATTGAACATCTGCTTTTTGGTATGAAAAGCTTAAAATTTAGGGGGAAAAAAGGCACTGCTGAGATTTGAACTCAGGATCTCCTGTTTACTAGACAGGCGCTTTAACCAACTAAGCCACAGCCCCACATGAAGTCCAGCAGAAATGCCAGAAAATGGGAATTTCTTACCCAATGATTCAAATTTCTACTAAATGTTGTGCATTGATGTAGTGGTTGCAGCTTGCATTTTTTCACCAACTTGGAGTTACGGTCCCCTCAGCCAGTGCCTGATCTGTGACCTTCAATAAAAATGCAGCAAAAAACTTTTTGACCCTGTTCTCAGAATCTATCACCTGGAGGTAGGGACTTATGTAGACGAGGTGGCCGAGTGGTTAAGGCGATGGACTGCTAATCCATTGTGCTCTGCATGCATGGGTTTAAATCCCATCCTCGTCGGTTTCTTCTACTTTTTACCCCTTTGCAGCTTGCCTAGTAGATTCTTTGCAACTTGCCTTGTAGATTCTTTATTGTCAGCATATGCAGTGGATGCTCCCACCATGGCAGTTTTCTATTTTTGATTCAGAAACGTGCCTCATGTGACCTATCAACCTGGCATTAGTAATCCTGCATTGTTTTTCCATTTCTCTTGCATGGTGCTTAATACTATTCAATAAAGAAGATGAGGACATTTCCTTCTTTTGGGCATTCAGCCAGCATACATATTTTTGACTTTGCTCGGACATTCTTAGGACTGTGGGACAAGTTTGAAGTCACATATGATTGAACGTCTACTTCTTGGTATGAAAAGCTCAAAATTGCAAAGAAAGAAAGGCACTGCTGAGATTCGAACTCAGGATCTCCTGTTTACAAGACCAACTAAGCCACAGCGCCATGACAACCAATGCCAAAAAGCCAAAAAGTCAGAAAGTCAGAAAATGGGAATTGCTATGCAATGATTAAAATGTCTACAAAATGCTGTATATTGACGGAGCAGTTGCAGCTTGCATTTTTTGAGTTACGGTCCATTCAGCCAGTGCTTAATATGTGACCTTCAATGAAAATGCAGCCAAAGACTTGTTGATCATGTTGTCAGAATGTCTCACCTGGAGTGGTTGCCTTTTAAAGACGAGGTGGCCGAGGGGTTAAGTCGATGGACGGCTAATCCATTGTGCTCTGCATGCCTTTTCCAACTTGGTATCTTGCTTTGTAGATTTTTTATTGTCTTTGCAGGCATGGGAGTTTTCTATTTCCAATCTAGAAGGGTGCGTTACGTGACCTATCAACCAGGCCTTAGAAATCCTGCCTTGTTTTCCAATTCCTCTTGCATGGTGCTTAATGCTATCCTATAAAGAAGATGAGGACATTTCTTTCTTTTGGGCGTTTAGCCAGCATCCATATTTTTGACTTTGCTCGGACTGTCTTAGGGCTGTGGGATGGACAATATTGATGTCAGATAGGATTGAACATCTGCTTTTTGGTATGAAAAGCTTAAAATTTAGGGGAAAAAAAAGGCACTGCTGAGATTTGAACTCAGGATCTCCTGTTTACTAGACAGGCGCTTTAACCACCTAAGCCACAGCGCCAAGTGAAGTCCAGCAGAAAAGCCAGAAAATGGGAATTTCTTACTCAATGATTCAAATTTCTACTAAATGTTGTGCATTGATGGATTGGTTGCAGCTTGCATTTTTTCACCAACTTGGAGTTACGGTCCCCTCAGCTAGTGCCTGATCTGTGACATTCAATAAAAATGCAGCAAAAAACTTTTGGACCCTGTTCTCAGAATCTATCACCTGGAGGTAGGGACTTATGTAGACGAGGTGGCCGAGTGGTTAAGGCGATGGACTGCTAATCCATTGTGCTCTGCATGCATGGCTTCAAATCCCATCCTCGTCGGTTTCTTCTACTTTTTACCACTTTGCAGATTGCCTAGTAGATTCTTTGCAACTTGCCTTGTAGATTCTTTATTGTCAGCATATGCAGTGGATGCTCCCACCATGGCAGTTTTCTATTTTTGATTCAGAAACGTGCCTCATGTGACCTATCAACCTGGCATTAGTAATCCTGCATTGTTTTTCCATTTCTCTTGCATGGTGCTTAATACTATCCAATAAAGAAGATGAGGACATTTCCTTCTTTTGGGCATTCAGCCAGCATACATATTTTTGACTTTGCTCGGACATTCTTAGGACTGTGGGATAGACAAGTTTGAAGTCACATATGATTGAACGTCTACTTCTTGGTATGAAAAGCTCAAAATTGCAAAGAAAGAAAGGCACTGCTGAGATTCGAACTCAGGATCTCCTGTTTACAAGACAGGCGCTTTAACCAACTAAGCCACAGCACCATGACAACAAATGCCAAAAAGTCAGAAAGTCAGAAAGTCAGAAAATGGGAATTGCTATGCAATGATTAAAATGTATACAAAATGCTGTATATTGACGGAGCAGTTGCAGCTTGCATTTTTTGAGTTACGGTCCATTCAGCCAGTGCTTAATATGTGACCTTCAATGAAAATGCAGCCAAAGACTTATTGATCATGTTGTCAGAATGTCTCACCTGGAGTGGTTGCCTTTTAAAGACGAGGTGGCCGAGGGGTTAAGTCGATGGACGGCTAATCCATTGTGCTCTGCATGCCTTTTCCAACTTGGTATCTTGCTTTGAAGATTTTTTATTGTCTTTGCAGGCATGGGAGTTTTCTATTTCCAATCCAGAAGGGTGCGTTACGTGACCTATCAACCAGGCCTTAGAAATCCTGCCTTGTTTTCCAATTCCTCTTGCATGGTGCTTAATGCTATCCTATAAAGAAGATGAGGACATTTCTTTCTTTTGGATGTTTAGCCAGCATCCATATTTTTGACTTTGCTCGGACTGTCTTAGGGCTGTGGGATGGTCAATATTGATGTCAGATAGGATTGAACATCTGCTTTTTGGTATGAAAAGCTTAAAATTTAGTGGGAAAAAAGGCACTGCTGAGCTTTGAACTCAGGATCTCCTGTTTACTAGACAGGCGCTTTAACCAACTAAGCCACAGCACCACATGAAGTCCAGCAGAAAAGCCAGAAAATGGGAATTTCTTACGCAATGATTCAAATTTCTACTAAATGTTGTGCATTGATGGAGTGGTTGCAGCTTGCATTTTTTCACCAACTTGGAGTTACGGTCCCCTCAGCCAGTGCCTGATCTGTGACCTTCAATAAAAATGCAGCAAAAAACTTTTTGACCCTGTTCTCAGAATCTATCATCTGGAGGTAGGGACTTATGTAGACGAGGTGGCCGAGTGGTTAAGGCGATGGACTGCTAATCCATTGTGCTCTGCATGCATGGGTTCAAATCCCATCTTCGTTGGTTTCTTCTACTTTTTACCACTTTGCAGCTTGCCTAGTAGATTCTTTGCAACTTGCCTTGTAGATTCTTTATTGTCAGCATATGCAGTGGATGCTCCCACCATGGCAGTTTTCTATTTTTGATTCAGAAACGTGCCTCATGTGACCTATCAACCTGGCATTAGTAATCCTGCATTGTTTTTCCATTTCTCTTGCATGGTGCTTAATACTATCCAATAAAGAAGATGAGGACATTTCCTTCTTTTGGGCATTCAGCCAGCATACATATTTTTTACTTTTCTCGGACATTCTTAGGACTGTGGAATAGACAAGTTTGAAGTCACATATGATTGAACGTCTACTTCTTGGTATGAAAAGCTCAAAATTGCAAAGAAAGAAAGGCACTGCTGAGATTCGAACTCAGGATCTCCTGTTTACAAGACAGGCGCTTTAACCAACTAAGCCACAGCGCCATGACAACCCTTTCCTTAAAGTCAGAAAATGGGAATTGCTATGCAATGAGTAAAATGTATACAAAATGCTGTATATTGACGGAGCAGTTGCAGCTTGCATTTTTTGAGTTACGGTCCATTCAGCCAGTGCTTAATATGTTACCTTCAATGAAAATGCAGCCAAAGACTTGTTGATCATGTTGTCAGAATGTCTCACCTGGAGTGGTTGCCTTTTAAAGACGAGGTGGCCGAGGGGTTAAGTCGATGGACGGCTAATCCATTGTGCTCTGCATGCCTTTTCCAACTTGGTATCTTGCTTTGAAGATTTTTTATTGTCTTTGCAGGCATGGGAGTTTTCTATTTCCAATCCAGAAGGGTGCGTTACGTGACCTATCAACCAGGCCTTAGAAATCCTGCCTTGTTTTCCAATTCCTCTTGCATGGTGCTTAATGCTATCCTATAAAGAAGATGAGGACATTTCTTTCTTTTGGACGTTTAGCCAGCATCCATATTTTTGACTTTGCTCGGACTGTCTTAGGGCTGTGGGATGGTCAATATTGATGTCAGATAGGATTGAACAGTTGCTTTTTGGTATGAAAAGCTTAAAATTTAGGGGGAAAAAAAGGCACTGCTGAGATTTGAACTCAGGATCTCCTGTTTACTAGACAGGCGCTTTAACCAACTAAGCCACAGCACCACATGAAGTCCAGCAGAAAAGCCAGAAAATGGGAATTTCTTACGCAATGATTCAAATTTCTACTAAATGTTGTGCATTGATGGAGTGGTTGCAGCTTGCATTTTTTCACCAACTTGGAGTTACGGTCCCCTCAGCCAGTGCCTGATCTGTGACCTTCAATAAAAATGCAGCAAAAAACTTTTTGACCCTGTTCTCAGAATCTATCACCTGGAGGTAGGGACTTATGTAGACGAGGTGGCCGAGTGGTTAAGGCGATGGACTGCTAATCCATTGTGCTCTGCATGCATGGGTTCAAATCCCATCCTCGTCGGTTTCTTCCACTTTGCAGCTTGCCTAGTAGATTCTTTGCAACTTGCCTTGTAGATTCTTTATTGTCAGCATATGCAGTGGATGCTCCCACCATGGCAGTTTTCTATTTTTGATTCAGAAACGTGCCTCATGTGACCTATCAACCTGGCATTAGTAATCCTGCATTGTTTTTCCATTTCTCTTGCATGGTGCTTAATACTATCCAATAAAGAAGATGAGGACATTTCCTTCTTTTGGGCATTCAGCCAGCATACATATTTTTGACTTTGCTCGGACATTCTTAGGACTGTGGGATAGACAAGTTTGAAGTCACATATGATTGAACGTCTACTTCTTGGTATGAAAAGCTCAAAATTGCAAAGAAAGAAAGGCACTGCTGAGATTCGAACTCAGGATCTCCTGTTTACAAGACCAACTAAGCCACAGCGCCATGACAACCAATGCCAAAAAGCCAAAAAGTCAGAAAGTCAGAAAATGGGAATTGCTATGCAATGATTAAAATGTCTACAAAATGCTGTATATTGACGGAGCAGTTGCAGCTTGCATTTTTTAAGTTACGGTCCATTCAGCCAGTGCTTAATATGTGACCTTCAATGAAAATGCAGCCAAAGACTTGTTGATCATGTTGTCAGAATGTCTCACCTGGAGTGGTTGCCTTTTAAAGACGAGGTGGCCGAGGGGTTAAGTCGATGGACGGCTAATCCATTGTGCTCTGCATGCCTTTTCCAACTTGGTATCTTGCTTTGTAGATTTTTTATTGTCTTTGCAGGCATGGGAGTTTTCTATTTCCAATCCAGAAGGGTGCGTTACGTGACCTATCAACCAGGCCTTAGAAATCCTGCCTTGTTTTCCAATTCCTCTTGCATGGTGCTTAATGCTATCCTATAAAGAAGATGAGGACATTTCTTTCTTTTGGGCGTTTAGCCAGCATCCATATTTTTGACTTTGCTCGGACTGTCTTAGGGCTGTGGGATGGACAATATTGATGTCAGATAGGATAGAACATCTGCTTTTTGGTATGAAAAGCTTAAAATTTAGGGGAAAAAAAGGCACTGCTGAGATTTGAACTCAGGATCTCCTGTTTACTAGACAGGCGCTTTAACCACCTAAGCCACAGCGCCAAGTGAAGTCCAGCAGAAAAGCCAGAAAATGGGAATTTCTTACGCAATGATTCAAATTTCTACTAAATGTTGTGCATTGATGGATTGGTTGCAGCTTGCATTTTTTCACCAACTTGGAGTTACGGTCCCCTCAGCTAGTGCCTGATCTGTGACCTTCAATAAAAATGCAGCAAAAAACTTTTGGACCCTGTTCTCAGAATCTATCACCTGGAGGTAGGGACTTATGTAGACGAGGTGGCCGAGTGGTTAAGGCGATGGACTGCTAATCCATTGTGCTCTGCATGCATGGGTTCAAATCCCATCCTCGTCGGTTTCTTCTACTTTTTACCACTTTGCAGATTGCCTAGTAGATTCTTTGCAACTTGCCTTGTAGATTCTTTATTGTCAGCATATGCAGTGGATGCTCCCACCATGGCAGTTTTCTATTTTTGATTCAGAAACGTGCCTCATGTGACCTATCAACCTGGCATTAGTAATCCTGCATTGTTTTTCCATTTCTCTTGCATGGTGCTTAATACTATCCAATAAAGAAGATGAGGACATTTCCTTCTTTTGGGCATTCAGCCAGCATACATATTTTTGACTTTGCTCGGACATTCTTAGGACTGTGGGATAGACAAGTTTGAAGTCACATATGATTGAACGTCTACTTCTTGGTATGAAAAGCTCAAAATTGCAAAGAAAGAAAGGCACTGCTGAGATTCGAACTCAGGATCTCCTGTTTACAAGACAGGCGCTTTAACCAACTAAGCCACAGCGCCATGACAACAAATGCCAAAAAGTCAGAAAGTCAGAAAGTCAGAAAATGGGAATTGCTATGCAATGATTAAAATGTCTACAAAATGCTGTATATTGACGGAGCAGTTGCAGCTTGCATTTTTTGAGTTACGGTCCATTCAGCCAGTGCTTAATATGTGACCTTCAATGAAAATGCAGCCAAAGACTTGTTGATCATGTTGTCAGAATGTCTCACCTGGAGTGGTTGCCTTTTAAAGACGAGGTGGCCGAGGGGTTAAGTCGATGGACGGCTAATCCATTGTGCTCTGCATGCCTTTTCCAACTTGGTATCTTGCTTTGAAGATTTTTTATTGTCTTTGCAGGCATGGGAGTTTTCTATTTCCAATCCAGAAGGGTGCGTTACGTGACCTATCAACCAGGCCCTAGAAATCCTGCCTTGTTTTCCAATTCCTCTTGCATGGTGCTTAATGCTATCCTATAAAGAAGATGAGGACATTTCTTTCTTTTGGACGTTTAGCCAGCATCCATATTTTTGACTTTGCTCGGACTGTCTTAGGGCTGTGGGATGGACAATATTGATGTCAGATAGGATTGAACATCTGCTTTTTGGTATGAAAAGCTTAAAATTTAGGGGGAAAAAAGGCACTGCTGAGATTTGAACTCAGGATCTCCTGTTTACTAGACAGGCGCTTTAACCACCTAAGCCACACATCCAAGTGAAGTCCAGCAGAAAAGCCAGAAAATGGGAATTTCTTACGCAATGATTCAAATTTCTACTAAATGTTGTGCATTGATGGATTGGTTGCAGCTTGCATTTTTTCACCAACTTGGAGTTACGGTCCCCTCAGCTAGTGCCTGATCTGTGACCTTCAATAAAAATGCAGCAAAAAACTTTTGGACCCTGTTCTCAGAATCTATCACCTGGAGGTAGGGACTTATGTAGACGAGGTGGCCGAGTGGTTAAGGCGATGGACTGCTAATCCATTGTGCTCTGCATGCATGGGTTCAAATCCCATCCTCGTTGGTTTCTTCTACTTTTTACCACTTTGCAGATTGCCTAGTAGATTCTTTGCAACTTGCCTTGTAGATTCTTTATTGTCAGCATATGCAGTGGATGCTCCCACCATGGCAGTTTTCTATTTTTGATTCAGAAACGTGCCTCATGTGACCTATCAACCTGGCATTAGTAATCCTGCATTGTTTTTCCATTTCTCTTGCATGGTGCTTAATACTATCCAATAAAGAAGATGAGGACATTTCCTTCTTTTGGGCATTCAGCCAGCATACATATTTTTGACTTTGCTCGGACATTCTTAGGACTGTGGGATAGACAAGTTTGAAGTCACATATGATTGAACGTCTACTTCTTGGTATGAAAAGCTCAAAATTGCAAAGAAAGAAAGGCACTGCTGAGATTCGAACTCAGGATCTCCTGTTTACAAGACAGGCACTTTAACCAACTAAGCCACAGCGCCATGACAACAAATGCCAAAAAGTCAGAAAGTCAGAAAGTCAGAAAATGGGAATTGCTATGCAATGATTAAAATGTCTACAAAATGCTGTATATTGACGGAGCAGTTGCAGCTTGCATTTTTTGAGTTACGGTCCATTCAGCCAGTGCTTAATATGTGACCTTCAATGAAAATGCAGCCAAAGACTTGTTGATCATGTTGTCAGAATGTCTCACCTGGAGTGGTTGCCTTTTAAAGACGAGGTGGCCGAGGGGTTAAGTCGATGGACGGCTAATCCATTGTGCTCTGCATGCCTTTTCCAACTTGGTATCTTGCTTTGAAGATTTTTTATTGTCTTTGCAGGCATGGGAGTTTTCTATTTCCAATCCAGAAGGGTGCGTTACGTGACCTATCAACCAGGCCTTAGAAATCCTGCCTTGTTTTCCAATTCCTCTTGCATGGTGCTTAATGCTATCCTATAAAGAAGATGAGGACATTTCTTTCTTTTGGACGTTTAGCCAGCATCCATATTTTTGACTTTGCTCGGACTGTCTTAGGGCTGTGGGATGGTCAATATTGATGTCAGATAGGATTGAACATCTGCTTTTTGGTATGAAAAGCTTAAAATTTAGGGGGAAAAAAGGCACTGCTGAGATTGGAACTCAGGATCTCCTGTTTACTAGACAGGCGCTTTAACCAACTAAGCCACAGCACCACATGAAGTCCAGCAGAAATGCCAGAAAATGGGAATTTCTTACGCAATGATTCAAATTTCTACTAAATGTTGTGCATTGATGGAGTGGTTGCAGCTTGCATTTTTTCACCAACTTGGAGTTACAGTCCCCTCAGCCAGTGCCTGATCTGTGACCTTCAATAAAAATGCAGCAAAAAACTTTTTGACCCTGTTCTCAGAATCTATCACCTGGAGGTAGGGACTTATGTAGACGAGGTGGCCGAGTGGTTAAGGCGATGGACTGCTAATCCATTGTGCTCTGCATGCATGGGTTCAAATCCCATCCTCGTCGGTTTCTTCTACTTTTTACCACTTTGCAGCTTGCCTAGTAGATTCTTTGCAACTTGCCTTGTAGATTCTTTATTGTCAGCATATGCAGTGGATGCTCCCACCATGGCAGTTTTCTATTTTTGATTCAGAAACGTGCCTCATGTGACCTATCAACCTGGCATTAGTAATCCTGCATTGTTTTTCCATTTCTCTTGCATGGTGCTTAATACTATTCAATAAAGAAGATGAGGACATTTCCTTCTTTTGGGCATTCAGCCAGCATACATATTTTTGACTTTGCTCGGACATTCTTAGGACTGTGGGATAGACAAGTTTGAAGTCACATATGATTGAACGTCTACTTCTTGGTATGAAAAGCTCAAAATTGCAAAGAAAGAAAGGCACTGCTGAGATTCGAACTCAGGATCTCCTGTTTACAAGACCAACTAAGCCACAGCGCCATGACAACCAATGCCAAAAAGCCAAAAAGTCAGAAAGTCAGAAAATGGGAATTGCTATGCAATGATTAAAATGTCTACAAAATGCTGTATATTGACGGAGCAGTTGCAGCTTGCATTTTTTTAGTTACGGTCCATTCAGCCAGTGCTTAATATGTGACCTTCAATGAAAATGCAGCCAAAGACTTGTTGATCATGTTGTCAGAATGTCTCACCTGGAGTGGTTGCCTTTTAAAGACGAGGTGGCCGAGGGGTTAAGTCGATGGACGGCTAATCCATTGTGCTCTGCATGCCTTTTCCAACTTGGTATCTTGCTTTGTAGATTTTTTATTGTCTTTGCAGGCATGGGAGTTTTCTATTTCCAATCTAGAAGGGTGCGTTACGTGACCTATCAACCAGGCCTTAGAAATCCTGCCTTGTTTTCCAATTCCTCTTGCATGGTGCTTAATGCTATCCTATAAAGAAGATGAGGACATTTCTTTCTTTTGGGCGTTTAGCCAGCATCCATATTTTTGACTTTGCTCGGACTGTCTTAGGGCTGTGGGATGGACAATATTGATGTCAGATAGGATTGAACATCTGCTTTTTGGTATGAAAAGCTTAAAATTTTGGTGAAAAAAGGCACTGCTGAGATTTGAACTCAGAATCTCCTGTTTACTAAACATGGCTTTAACCACCTAAGCCACAGCGCCAAGTGAAGTTCAGCAGAAAAGCCAGAAAATGGGAATTTCCTACGCAATGATTCAAATTTCTACTAAATGTTGTGCATTGATGGAGTGGTTGCAGCTTGCATTTTTTCACCAACTTGGAGTTACGGTCCCCTCAGCTAATGCCTGATCTGTGACCTTCAATAAAAATGCAGCAAAAAACTTTTTGACCCTGTTCTCAGAATCTATCACCTGGAGGAAGGGACTTATGTAGACGAGGTGGCCGAGTGGTTAAGGTGATGGACTGCTAATCCATTGTGCTCTGCATGCTTGGGTTCAAATCCCATCCTTGTCGGTTCCTTCTACCTTTTACCACTTTGCAGATTGCCTAGTAGATTCTTTGCAACTTGCCTTGTAGATTCTTTATTGTCAGCATATGCAGTGGATGCTGCCACCATGGCAGTTTTCTATTTTTGATTCAGAAACGTGCCTCATGTGACCTATCAACCTGGCATTAGTAATCCTGCATTGTTTTTCCATTTCTCTTGCATGGTGCTTAATACTATCCAATAAAGAAGATGAGGACATTTCCTTCTTTTGGGCATTCAGCCAGCATACATATTTTTGACTTTGCTCGGACATTCTTAGGACTGTGGGATAGACAAGTTTGAAGTCACATATGATTGAACGTCTACTTCTTGGTATGAAAAGCTCAAAATTGCAAAGAAAGAAAGGCACTGCTGAGATTCGAACTCAGGATCTCCTGTTTACAAGACAGGCGCTTTAACCAACTAAGCCACAGCGCCATGACAACCCTTGCATTAAAGTCAGAAAATGGGAATTGCTATGCAATGATTAAAATGTATACAAAATGCTGTATATTGACGGAGCAGTTGCAGCTTGCATTTTTTGAGTTACGGTCCATTCAGCCAGTGCTTAATATGTGACCTTCAATGAAAATGCAGCCAAAGACTTATTGATCATGTTGTCAGAATGTCTCACCTGGAGTGGTTGCCTTTTAAAGACGAGGTGGCCGAGGGGTTAAGTCGATGGACGGCTAATCCATTGTGCTCTGCATGCCTTTTCCAACTTGGTATCTTGCTTTGAAGATTTTTTATTGTCTTTGCAGGCATGGGAGTTTTCTATTTCCAATCCAGAAGGGTGCGTTACGTGACCTATCAACCAGGCCTTAGAAATCCTGCCTTGTTTTCCAATTCCTCTTGCATGGTGCTTAATGCTATCCTATAAAGAAGATGAGGACATTTCTTTCTTTTGGATGTTTAGCCAGCATCCATATTTTTGACTTTGCTCGGACTGTCTTAGGGCTGTGGGATGGTCAATATTGATGTCAGATAGGATTGAACATCTGCTTTTTGGTATGAAAAGCTTAAAATTTAGTGGGAAAAAAGGCACTGCTGAGATTTGAACTCAGGATCTCCTGTTTACTAGACAGGCGCTTTAACCACCTAAGCCACAGCGCCAAGTGAAGTCCTGCAGAAAAGCCAGAAAATGGGAATTTCTTACGCAATGATTCAAATTTCTACTAAATGTTGTGTATTGATGGAGTGGTTGCAGCTTGCATTTTTTCACCAACTTGGAGTTACGGTCCCCTCAGCCAGTGCCTGATCTGTGACCTTCAATAAAAATGCAGCAAAAAACTTTTTGACCCTGTTCTCAGAATCTATCACCTGGAGGTAGGGACTTATTTAGACGAGGTGACCGAGTGGTTAAGGCGATGGACTGCTAATCCATTGTGCTCTGCATGCATGGGTTCAAATCCCATCCTCGTCGGTTTCTTCTACTTTTTACCACTTTGCAGATTGACTAGTAGATTCTTTGCAACTTGCCTTGTAGATTCTTTATTGTCAGCATATGCAGTGGATGCTCCCACCATGGCAGTTTTCTATTTTTGATTCAGAAACGTGCCTCATGTGACCTATCAACCTGGCATTAGTAATCCTGCATTGTTTTTCCATTTCTCTTGCATGGTGCTTAATACTATCCAATAAAGAAGATGAGGACATTTCCTTCTTTTGGGCATTCAGCCAGCATACATATTTTTGACTTTGCTCGGACATTCTTAGGACTGTGGGATAGACAAGTTTGAAGTCACATATGATTGAACGTCTACTTCTTGGTATGAAAAGCTCAAAATTGCAAAGAAAGAAAGGCACTGCTGAGATTCGAACTCAGGATCTCCTGTTTACAAGACAGGCGCTTTAACCAACTAAGCCACAGCGCCATGACAACCCTTGCCTTAAAGTCAGAAAATGGGAATTGCTATGCAATGATTAAAATGTATACAAAATGCTGTATATTGACGGAGCAGTTGCAGCTTGCATTTTTTGAGTTACGGTCCATTCAGCCAGTGCTTAATATGTGACCTTCAATGAAAATGCAGCCAAAGACTTGTTGATCATGTTGTCAGAATGTCTCACCTGGAGTGGTTGCCTTTTAAAGACGAGGTGGCCGAGGGGTTAAGTCGATGGACGGCTAATCCATTGTGCTCTGCATGCCTTTTCCAACTTGGTATCTTGCTTTGAAGATTTTTTATTGTCTTTGCAGGCATGGGAGTTTTCTATTTCCAATCCAGAAGGGTGCGTTACGTGACCTATCAACCAGGCCTTAGAAATCCTGCCTTGTTTTCCAATTCCTCTTGCATGGTGCTTAATGCTATCCTATAAAGAAGATGAGGACATTTCTTTCTTTTGGATGTTTAGCCAGCATCCATATTTTTGACTTTGCTCGGACTGTCTTAGGGCTGTGGGATGGTCAATATTGATGTCAGATAGGATTGAACATCTGCTTTTTGGTATGAAAAGCTTAAAATTTAGTGGGAAAAAAGGCACTGCTGAGATTTGAACTCAGGATCTCCTGTTTACTAGACAGGCGCTTTAACCAACTAAGCCACAGCACCACATGAAGTCCAGCAGAAAAGCCAGAAAATGGGAATTTCTTACGCAATGATTCAAATTTCTACTAAATGTTGTGCATTGATGGAGTGGTTGCAGCTTGCATTTTTTCACCAACTTGGAGTTACGGTCCCCTCAGCCAGTGCCTGATCTGTGACCTTCAATAAAAATGCAGCAAAAAACTTTTTGACCCTGTTCTCAGAATCTATCATCTGGAGGTAGGGACTTATGTAGACGAGGTGGCCGATCGGTTAAGGCGATGGACTGCTAATCCATTGTGCTCTGCATGCATGGGTTCAAATCCCATCTTCGTCGGTTTCTTCTACTTTTTACCACTTTGCAGCTTGCCTAGTAGATTCTTTGCAACTTACCTTGTAGATTCTTTATTGTCAGCATATGCAGTGGATGCTCCCACCATGGCAGTTTTCTATTTTTGATTCAGAAACGTGCCTCATGTGACCTATCAACCTGGCATTAGTAATCCTGCATTGTTTTTCCATTTCTCTTGCATGGTGCTTAATACTATCCAATAAAGAAGATGAGGACATTTCCTTCTTTTGGGCATTCAGCCAGCATACATATTTTTGACTTTGCTCGGACATTCTTAGGACTGTGGGATAGACAAGTTTGAAGTCACATATGATTGAACGTCTACTTCTTGGTATGAAAAGCTCAAAATTGCAAAGAAAGAAAGGCACTGCTGAGATTCGAACTCAGGATCTCCTGTTTACAAGACAGGCGCTTTAACCAACTAAGCCACAGCGCCATGACAACCCTTGCCTTAAAGTCAGAAAATGGGAATTGCTATGCAATGATTAAAATGTATACAAAATGCTGTATATTGACGGAGCAGTTGCAGCTTGCATTTTTTGAGTTACGGTCCATTCAGCCAGTGCTTAATATGTGACCTTCAATGAAAATGCAGCCAAAGACTTGTTGATCATGTTGTCAGAATGTCTCACCTGGAGTGGTTGCCTTTTAAAGACGAGGTGGCCGAGGGGTTAAGTCGATGGACGGCTAATCCATTGTGCTCTGCATGCCTTTTCCAACTTGGTATCTTGCTTTGAAGATTTTTTATTGTCTTTGCAGGCATGGGAGTTTTCTATTTCCAATCCAGAAGGGTGCGTTACGTGACCTATCAACCAGGCCTTAGAAATCCTGCCTTGTTTTCCAATTCCTCTTGCATGGTGCTTAATGCTATCCTATAAAGAAGATGAGGACATTTCTTTCTTTTGGATGTTTAGCCAGCATCCATATTTTTGACTTTGCTCGGACTGTCTTAGGGCTGTGGGATGGTCAATATTGATGTCAGATAGGATTGAACATCTGCTTTTTGGTATGAAAAGCTTAAAATTTAGTGGGAAAAAAGGCACTGCTGAGATTTGAACTCAGGATCTCCTGTTTACTAGACAGGCGCTTTAACCAACTAAGCCACAGCACCACATGAAGTCCAGCAGAAAAGCCAGAAAATGGGAATTTCTTACGCAATGATTCAAATTTCTACTAAATGTTGTGCATTGATGGAGTGGTTGCAGCTTGCATTTTTTCACCAACTTGGAGTTACGGTCCCCTCAGCCAGTGCCTGATCTGTGACCTTCAATAAAAATGCAGCAAAAAACTTTTTGACCCTGTTCTCAGAATCTATCATCTGGAGGTAGGGACTTATGTAGACGAGGTGGCCGATCGGTTAAGGCGATGGACTGCTAATCCATTGTGCTCTGCATGCATGGGTTCAAATCCCATCTTCGTCGGTTTCTTCTACTTTTTACCACTTTGCAGCTTGCCTAGTAGATTCTTTGCAACTTACCTTGTAGATTCTTTATTGTCAGCATATGCAGTGGATGCTCCCACCATGGCAGTTTTCTATTTTTGATTCAGAAACGTGCCTCATGTGACCTATCAACCTGGCATTAGTAATCCTGCATTGTTTTTCCATTTCTCTTGCATGGTGCTTAATACTATCCAATAAAGAAGATGAGGACATTTCCTTCTTTTGGGCATTCAGCCAGCATACATATTTTTGACTTTGCTCGGACATTCTTAGGACTGTGGGATAGACAAGTTTGAAGTCACATATGATTGAACGTCTACTTCTTGGTATGAAAAGCTCAAAATTGCAAAGAAAGAAAGGCACTGCTAAAATTCGAACTCAGGATCTCCTGTTTACAAGACCAACTAAGCCACAGCGCCATGACAACCAATGCCAAAAAGCCAAAAAGTCAGAAAGTCAGAAAATGGGAATTGCTATGCAATGATTAAAATGTCTACAAAATGCTGTATATTGACGGAGCAGTTGCAGCTTGCATTTTTTTAGTTACGGTCCATTCAGCCAGTGCTTAATATGTGACCTTCAATGAAAATGCAGCCAAAGACTTGTTGATCATGTTGTCAGAATGTCTCACCTGGAGTGGTTGCCTTTTAAAGACGAGGTGGCCGAGGGGTTAAGTCGATGGACGGCTAATCCATTGTGCTCTGCATGCCTTTTCCAACTTGGTATCTTGCTTTGTAGATTTTTTATTGTCTTTGCAGGCATGGGAGTTTTCTATTTCCAATCCAGAAGGGTGCGTTACGTGACCTATCAACCAGGCCTTAGAAATCCTGCCTTGTTTTCCAATTCCTCTTGCATGGTGCTTAATGCTATCCTATAAAGAAGATGAGGACATTTCTTTCTTTTGGGCGTTTAGCCAGCATCCATATTTTTGACTTTGCTCGGACTGTCTTAGGGCTGTGGGATGGACAATATTGATTTCAGATAGGATTGAACGTCTGCTTTTTGGTATGAAAAGCTTAAAATTTAGGGGAAAAAAAAGGCACTGCTGAGATTTGAACTCAGGATCTCCTGTTTACTAGACAGGCGCTTTAACCACCTAAGCCACAGCGCCAAGTGAAGTACAGCAGAAAAGCCAGAAAATGGGAATTTCTTACGCAATTATTCAAATTTCTACTAAATGTTGTGCATTGATGGAGTGTTGTGCATTGATGGAGTGTGCATTTTTCACCAACTTGGAGTTACGGTCCCCTCAGCCAGTGCCTGATCTGTGACCTTCAATAAAAATGCAGCAAAAAACTTTTTGACCCTGTTCTCAGAATCTATCACCTGGAGGTAGGGACTTATGTAGACGAGGTGGCCGAGTGGTTAAGGCGATGGACTGCTAATCCATTGTGCTCTGCATGCATGGGTTCAAATCCCATCCTCGTCGGATCCTTCTACCTTTTACCACTTTGCAGATTGCCTAGTAGATTCTTTGCAACTTGCCTTGTAGATTCTTTATTGTCAGCATATGCAGTGGATGCTCCCACCATGGCAGTTTTCTATTTTTGATTCAGAAACGTGCCTCATGTGACCTATCAACCTGGCATTAGTAATCCTGCATTGTTTTTCCATTTCTCTTGCATGGTGCTTAATACTATTCAATAAAGAAGATGAGGACATTTCCTTCTTTTGGGCATTCAGCCAGCATACATATTTTTGACTTTGCTCGGACATTCTTAGGACTGTGGGATAGACAAGTTTGAAGTCACATATGATTGAACGTCTACTTCTTGGTATGAAAAGCTCAAAATTGCAAAGAAAGAAAGGCACTGCTGAGATTCAAACTCAGGATCTCCTGTTTACAAGACAGGCGCTTTAACCAACTAAGCCACAGCGCCATGACAACCAATGCCAAAAAGTCAGAAAGTCAGAAAGTCAGAAAATGGGAATTGCTATGCAATGATTAAAATGTCTACAAAATGCTGTATATTGACGGAGCAGTTGCAGCTTGCATTTTTTGAGTTACGGTCCATTCAGCCAGTGCTCAATATGTGACCTTCAATGAAAATGCAGCCAAAGACTTGTTGATCATGTTGTCAGAATGTCTCACCTGGAGAGGTTGCCTTTTAAAGACGAGGTGGCCGAGGGGTTAAGTCGATGGACGGCTAATCCATTGTGCTCTGCATGTCTTTTCCAACTTGGTATCTTGCTTTGTAGATTTTTTATTGTCTTTGCAGGCATGGGAGTTTTCTATTTCCAATCCAGAAGGGTGCGTTACGTGACCTATCAACCAGGCCTTAGAAATCCTGCCTTGTTTTCCAATTCCTCTTGCATGGTGCTTAATGCTATCCTATAAAGAAGATGAGGACATTTCTTTCTTTTGGGCGTTTAGCCAGCATCCATATTTTTGACTTTGCTCGGACTGTCTTAGGGCTGTGGGATGGACAATATTGATGTCAGATAGGATTGAACATCTGCTTTTTGGTATGAAAAGCTTAAAATTTAGGGGGAAAAAAGGCACTGCTGAGATTTGAACTCAGGATCTCCTGTTTACTAGACAGGCGCTTTAACCACCTAAGCCACAGCGCCAAGTGAAGTCCAGCAGAAAAGCCAGAAAATGGGAATTTCTTACGCAATGATTCAAATTTCTACTAAATGTTGTGCATTGATGGAGTGGTTGCAGCTTGCATTTTTTCACCAACTTGGAGTTACGGTCCCCTCAGCTAGTGCCTGATCTGTGACCTTCAATAAAAATGCAGCAAAAAACTTTTTGACCCTGTTCTCAGAATCTATCACCTGGAGGTAGGGACTTATGTAGACGAGGTGGCCGAGTGGTTAAGGCGATGGACTGCTAATCCATTGTGCTCTGCATGCATGGGTTCAAATCCCATCCTTGTCGGTTTCTTCTACCTTTTACCACTTTGCAGCTTGCCTAGTAGATTCTTTGCAACTTGCCTTGTAGATACTTTATTGTCAGCATATGCAGTGGATGCTGCCACCATGGCAGTTTTCTATTTTTGATTCAGAAACGTGCCTCATGTGACCTATCAACCTGGCATTAGTAATCCTGCATTGTTTTTCCATTTCTCTTGCATGGTGCTTAATACTATCCAATAAAGAAGATGAGGACATTTCCTTCTTTTGGGCATTCAGCCAGCATACATATTTTTGACTTTGCTCGGACATTCTTAGGACTGTGGGATAGACAAGTTTGAAGTCACATATGATTGAACGTCTACTTCTTGGTATGAAAAGCTCAAAATTGCAAAGAAAGAAAGGCACTGCTGAGATTCGAACTCAGGATCTCCTGTTTACAAGACCAACTAAGCCACAGCGCCATGACAACCAATGCCAAAAAGCCAAAAAGTCAGAAAGTCAGAAAGTCAGAAAATGGGAATTGCTATGCAATGATTAAAATGTCTACAAAATGCTGTATATTGACGGAGCAGTTGCAGCTTGCATTTTTTGAGTTACGGTCCATTCAGCCAGTGCTTAATATGTGACCTTCAATGAAAATGCAGCCAAAGACTTGTTGATCATGTTGTCAGAATGTCTCACCTGGAGTGGTTGCCTTTTAAAGACGAGGTGGCCGAGGGGTTAAGTCGATGGACGGCTAATCCATTGTGCTCTGCATGCCTTTTCCAACTTGGTATCTTGCTTTGTAGATTTTTTATTGTCTTTGCAGGCATGGGAGTTTTCTATTTCCAATCTAGAAGGGTGCGTTACGTGACCTATCAACCAGGCCTTAGAAATCCTGCCTTGTTTTCCAATTCCTCTTGCATGGTGCTTAATGCTATCCTATAAAGAAGATGAGGACATTTCTTTCTTTTGGGCGTTTAGCCAGCATCCATATTTTTGACTTTGCTCGGACTGTCTTAGGGCTGTGGGATGGACAATATTGATGTCAGATAGGATTGAACATCTGCTTTTTGGTATGAAAAGCTTAAAATTTTGGTGAAAAAAGGCACTGCTGAGATTTGAACTAAGAATCTCCTGTTTACTAGACAGGCGCTTTAACCACCTAAGCCACCGCGCCAAGTGAAGTTCAGCAGAAAAGCCAGAAAATGGGAATTTCCTACGCAATGATTCAAATTTCTACTAAATGTTGTGCATTGATGGAGTGGTTGCAGCTTGCATTTTTTCACCAACTTGGAGTTACGGTCCCCTCAGCTAGTGCCTGATCTGTGACCTTCAATAAAAATGCAGCAAAAAACTTTTTGACCCTGTTCTCAGAATCTATCACCTGGAGGAAGGGACTTATGTAGACGAGGTGGCCGAGTGGTTAAGGTGATGGACTGCTAATCCATTGTGCTCTGCATGCTTGGGTTCAAATCCCATCCTTGTCGGTTCCTTCTACCTTTTACCACTTTGCAGATTGCCTAGTAGATTCTTTGCAACTTGCCTTGTAGATTCTTTATTGTCAGCATATGCAGTGGATGCTGCCACCATGGCAGTTTTCTATTTTTGATTCAGAAACGTGCCTCATGTGACCTATCAACCTGGCATTAGTAATCCTGCATTGTTTTTCCATTTCTCTTGCATGGTGCTTAATACTATCCAATAAAGAAGATGAGGACATTTCCTTCTTTTGGGCATTCAGCCAGCATACATATTTTTGACTTTGCTCGGACATTCTTAGGACTGTGGGATAGACAAGTTTGAAGTCACATATGATTGAACGTCTACTTCTTGGTATGAAAAGCTCAAAATTGCAAAGAAAGAAAGGCACTGCTGAGATTCGAACTCAGGATCTCCTGTTTACAAGACAGGCGCTTTAACCAACTAAGCCACAGCGCCATGACAGCCCTTGCCTTAAAGTCAGAAAATGGGAAATGCTATGCAATGATTAAAATGTATACAAAATGCTGTATATTGACGGAGCAGTTGCAGCTTGCATTTTTTGAGTTACGGTCCATTCAGCCAGTGCTTAATATGTGACCTTCAATGAAAATGCAGCCAAAGACTTATTGATCATGTTGTCAGAATGTCTCACCTGGAGTGGTTGCCTTTTAAAGACGAGGTGGCCGAGGGGTTAAGTCGATGGACGGCTAATCCATTGTGCTCTGCATGCCTTTTCCAACTTGGTATCTTGCTTTGAAGATTTTTTATTGTCTTTGCAGGCATGGGAGTTTTCTATTTCCAATCCAGAAGGGTGCGTTACGTGACCTATCAACCAGGCCTTAGAAATCCTGCCTTGTTTTCCAATTCCTCTTGCATGGTGCTTAATGCTATCCTATAAAGAAGATGAGGACATTTCTTTCTTTTGGATGTTTAGCCAGCATCCATATTTTTGACTTTGCTCGGACTGTCTTAGGGCTGTGGGATGGTCAATATTGATGTCAGATAGGATTGAACATCTGCTTTTTGGTATGAAAAGCTTAAAATTTAGTGGGAAAAAAGGCACTGCTGAGATTTGAACTCAGGATCTCCTGTTTACTAGACAGGCGCTTTAACCAACTAAGCCATAGCACCACATAAAGTCCAGCAGAAAAGCCAGAAAATGGGAATTTCTTACGCAATGATTCAAATTTCTACTAAATATTGTGCATTGATGGAGTGGTTGCAGCTTGCATTTTTTCACCAACTTGGAGTTACGGTCCCCTCAGCCAGTGCCTGATCTGTGACCTTCAATAAAAATGCAGCAAAAAACTTTTTGACCCTGTTCTCAGAATCTATCATCTGGAGGTAGGGACTTATGTAGACGAGGTGGCCGAGTGGTTAAGGCGATGGACTGCTAATCCATTGTGCTCTGCATGCATGGGTTCAAATCCCATCTTCGTCGGTTTCTTCTACTTTTTACCACTTTGCAGCTTGCCTAGTAGATTCTTTGCAACTTGCCTTGTAGATTCTTTATTGTCAGCATATGCAGTGGATGCTCCCACCATGGCAGTTTTCTATTTTTGATTCAGAAACGTGCCTCATGTGACCTATCAACCTGGCATTAGTAATCCTGCATTGTTTTTCCATTTCTCTTGCATGGTGCTTAATACTATTCAATAAAGAAGATGAGGACATTTCCTTCTTTTGGGCATTCAGCCAGCATACATATTTTTGACTTTGCTCGGACATTCTTAGGACTGTGGGATAGACAAGTTTGAAGTCACATATGATTGAACGTCTACTTCTTGGTATGAAAAGCTCAAAATTGCAAAGAAAGAAAGGCACTGCTGAGATTCAAACTCAGGATCTCCTGTTTACAAGACAGGCGCTTTAACCAACTAAGCCACAGCGCCATGACAACCAATGCCAAAAAGTCAGAAAGTCAGAAAGTCAGAAAATGGGAATTGCTATGCAATGATTAAAATGTCTACAAAATGCTGTATATTGACGGAGCAGTTGCAGCTTGCATTTTTTGAGTTACGGTCCATTCAGCCAGTGCTCAATATGTGACCTTCAATGAAAATGCAGCCAAAGACTTGTTGATCATGTTGTCAGAATGTCTCACCTGGAGAGGTTGCCTTTTAAAGACGAGGTGGCCGAGGGGTTAAGTCGATGGACGGCTAATCCATTGTGCTCTGCATGTCTTTTCCAACTTGGTATCTTGCTTTGTAGATTTTTTATTGTCTTTGCAGGCATGGGAGTTTTCTATTTCCAATCCAGAAGGGTGCGTTACGTGACCTATCAACCAGGCCTTAGAAATCCTGCCTTGTTTTCCAATTCCTCTTGCATGGTGCTTAATGCTATCCTATAAAGAAGATGAGGACATTTCTTTCTTTTGGGCGTTTAGCCAGCATCCATATTTTTGACTTTGCTCGGACTGTCTTAGGGCTGTGGGATGGACAATATTGATGTCAGATAGGATTGAACATCTGCTTTTTGGTATGAAAAGCTTAAAATTTAGGGGGAAAAAAGGCACTGCTGAGATTTGAACTCAGGATCTCCTGTTTACTAGACAGGCGCTTTAACCACCTAAGCCACAGCGCCAAGTGAAGTCCAGCAGAAAAGCCAGAAAATGGGAATTTCTTACGCAATGATTCAAATTTCTACTAAATGTTGTGCATTGATGGAGTGGTTGCAGCTTGCATTTTTTCACCAACTTGGAGTTACGGTCCCCTCAGCTAGTGCCTGATCTGTGACCTTCAATAAAAATGCAGCAAAAAACTTTTTGACCCTGTTCTCAGAATCTATCACCTGGAGGTAGGGACTTATGTAGACGAGGTGGCCGAGTGGTTAAGGCGATGGACTGCTAATCCATTGTGCTCTGCATGCATGGGTTCAAATCCCATCCTTGTTGGTTTCTTCTACCTTTTACCACTTTGCAGCTTGCCTAGTAGATTCTTTGCAACTTGCCTTGTAGATACTTTATTGTCAGCATATGCAGTGGATGCTGCCACCATGGCAGTTTTCTATTTTTGATTCAGAAACGTGCCTCATGTGACCTATCAACCTGGCATTAGTAATCCTGCATTGTTTTTCCATTTCTCTTGCATGGTGCTTAATACTATCCAATAAAGAAGATGAGGACATTTCCTTCTTTTGGGCATTCAGCCAGCATACATATTTTTGACTTTGCTCGGACATTCTTAGGACTGTGGGATAGACAAGTTTGAAGTCACATATGATTGAACGTCTACTTCTTGGTATGAAAAGCTCAAAATTGCAAAGAAAGAAAGGCACTGCTGAGATTCGAACTCAGGATCTCCTGTTTACAAGACCAACTAAGCCACAGCGCCATGACAACCAATGCCAAAAAGCCAAAAAGTCAGAAAGTCAGAAAGTCAGAAAATGGGAATTGCTATGCAATGATTAAAATGTCTACAAAATGCTGTATATTGACGGAGCAGTTGCAGCTTGCATTTTTTTAGTTACGGTCCATTCAGCCAGTGCTTAATATGTGACCTTCAATGAAAATGCAGCCAAAGACTTGTTGATCATGTTGTCAGAATGTCTCACCTGGAGTGGTTGCCTTTTAAAGACGAGGTGGCCGAGGGGTTAAGTCGATGGACGGCTAATCCATTGTGCTCTGCATGCCTTTTCCAACTTGGTATCTTGCTTTGTAGATTTTTTATTGTCTTTGCAGGCATGGGAGTTTTCTATTTCCAATCTAGAAGGGTGCGTTACGTGACCTATCAACCAGGCCTTAGAAATCCTGCCTTGTTTTCCAATTCCTCTTGCATGGTGCTTAATGCTATCCTATAAAGAAGATGAGGACATTTCTTTCTTTTGGGCGTTTAGCCAGCATCCATATTTTTGACTTTGCTCGGACTGTCTTAGGGCTGTGGGATGGACAATATTGATGTCAGATAGGATTGAACATCTGCTTTTTGGTATGAAAAGCTTAAAATTTTGGTGAAAAAAGGCACTGCTGAGATTTGAACTAAGAATCTCCTGTTTACTAGACAGGCGCTTTAACCACCTAAGCCACCGCGCCAAGTGAAGTTCAGCAGAAAAGCCAGAAAATGGGAATTTCCTACGCAATGATTCAAATTTCTACTAAATGTTGTGCATTGATGGAGTGGTTGCAGCTTGCATTTTTTCACCAACTTGGAGTTACGGTCCCCTCAGCTAGTGCCTGATCTGTGACCTTCAATAAAAATGCAGCAAAAAACTTTTTGACCCTGTTCTCAGAATCTATCACCTGGAGGAAGGGACTTATGTAGACGAGGTGGCCGAGTGGTTAAGGTGATGGACTGCTAATCCATTGTGCTCTGCATGCTTGGGTTCAAATCCCATCCTTGTCGGTTCCTTCTACCTTTTACCACTTTGCAGATTGCCTAGTAGATTCTTTGCAACTTGCCTTGTAGATTCTTTATTGTCAGCATATGCAGTGGATGCTGCCACCATGGCAGTTTTCTATTTTTGATTCAGAAACGTGCCTCATGTGACCTATCAACCTGGCATTAGTAATCCTGCATTGTTTTTCCATTTCTCTTGCATGGTGCTTAATACTATCCAATAAAGAAGATGAGGACATTTCCTTCTTTTGGGCATTCAGCCAGCATACATATTTTTGACTTTGCTCGGACATTCTTAGGACTGTGGGATAGACAAGTTTGAAGTCACATATGATTGAACGTCTACTTCTTGGTATGAAAAGCTCAAAATTGCAAAGAAAGAAAGGCACTGCTGAGATTCGAACTCAGGATCTCCTGTTTACAAGACAGGCGCTTTAACCAACTAAGCCACAGCGCCATGACAGTCCTTGCCTTAAAGTCAGAAAATGGGAAATGCTATGCAATGATTAAAATGTATACAAAATGCTGTATATTGACGGAGCAGTTGCAGCTTGCATTTTTTGAGTTACGGTCCATTCAGCCAGTGCTTAATATGTGACCTTCAATGAAAATGCAGCCAAAGACTTATTGATCATGTTGTCAGAATGTCTCACCTGGAGTGGTTGCCTTTTAAAGACGAGGTGGCCGAGGGGTTAAGTCGATGGACGGCTAATCCATTGTGCTCTGCATGCCTTTTCCAACTTGGTATCTTGCTTTGAAGATTTTTTATTGTCTTTGCAGGCATGGGAGTTTTCTATTTCCAATCCAGAAGGGTGCGTTACGTGACCTATCAACCAGGCCTTAGAAATCCTGCCTTGTTTTCCAATTCCTCTTGCATGGTGCTTAATGCTATCCTATAAAGAAGATGAGGACATTTCTTTCTTTTGGATGTTTAGCCAGCATCCATATTTTTGACTTTGCTCGGACTGTCTTAGGGCTGTGGGATGGTCAATATTGATGTCAGATAGGATTGAACATCTGCTTTTTGGTATGAAAAGCTTAAAATTTAGTGGGAAAAAAGGCACTGCTGAGATTTGAACTCAGGATCTCCTGTTTACTAGACAGGCGCTTTAACCAACTAAGCCATAGCACCACATGAAGTCCAGCAGAAAAGCCAGAAAATGGGAATTTCTTACGCAATGATTCAAATTTCTACTAAATGTTGTGCATTGATGGAGTGGTTGCAGCTTGCATTTTTTCACCAACTTGGAGTTACGGTCCCCTCAGCCAGTGCCTGATCTGTGACCTTCAATAAAAATGCAGCAAAAAACTTTTTGACCCTGTTCTCAGAATCTATCATCTGGAGGTAGGGACTTATGTAGACGAGGTGGCCGAGTGGTTAAGGCGATGGACTGCTAATCCATTGTGCTCTGCATGCATGGGTTCAAATCCCATCTTCGTCGGTTTCTTCTACTTTTTACCACTTTGCAGCTTGCCTAGTAGATTCTTTGCAACTTGCCTTGTAGATTCTTTAATGTCAGCATATGCAGTGGATGCTCCCACCATGGCAGTTTTCTATTTTTGATTCAGAAACGTGCCTCATGTGACCTATCAACCTGGCATTAGTAATCCTGCATTGTTTTTCCATTTCTCTTGCATGGTGCTTAATACTATCCAATAAAGAAGATGAGGACATTTCCTTCTTTTGGGCATTCAGCCAGCATACATATTTTTGACTTTTCTCGGACATTCTTAGGACTGTGGAATAGACAAGTTTGAAGTCACATATGATTGAACGTCTACTTCTTGGTATGAAAAGCTCAAAATTGCAAAGAAAGAAAGGCACTGCTGAGATTCGAACTCAGGATCTCCTGTTTACAAGACCAACTAAGCCACAGCGCCATGACAACCAATGCCAAAAAGCCAAAAAGTCAGAAAGTCAGAAAATGGGAATTGCTATGCAATGATTAAAATGTCTACAAAATGCTGTATATTGACGGAGCAGTTGCAGCTTGCATTTTTTGAGTTACGGTCCATTCAGCCAGTGCTTAATATGTGACCTTCAATGAAAATGCAGCCAAAGACTTGTTGATCATGTTGTCAGAATGTCTCACCTGGAGTGGTTGCCTTTTAAAGACGAGGTGGCCGAGGGGTTAAGTCGATGGACGGCTAATCCATTGTGCTCTGCATGCCTTTTCCAACTTGGTATCTTGCTTTGTAGATTTTTTATTGTCTTTGCAGGCATGGGAGTTTTCTATTTCCAATCCAGAAGGGTGCGTTACGTGACCTATCAACCAGGCCTTAGAAATCCTGCCTTGTTTTCCAATTCCTCTTGCATGGTGCTTAATGCTATCCTATAAAGAAGATGAGGACATTTCTTTCTTTTGGGCGTTTAGCCAGCATCCATATTTTTGACTTTGCTCGGACTGTCTTAGGGCTGTGGGATGGACAATATTGATTTCAGATAGGATTGAACGTCTGCTTTTTGGTATGAAAAGCTTAAAATTTAGGGGAAAAAAAGGCACTGCTGAGATTTGAACTCAGGATCTCCTGTTTACTAGACAGGCGCTTTAACCAACTAAGCCACAGCACCACATGAAGTCCAGCAGAAAAGCCAGAAAATGGGAATTTCTTACGCAATGATTCAAATTTCTACTAAATGTTGTGCATTGATGGAGTGGTTGCAGCTTGCATTTTTTCACCAACTTGGAGTTACGGTCCCCTCAGCCAGTGCCTGATCTGTGACCTTCAATAAAAATGCAGCAAAAAACTTTTTGACCCTGTTCTCAGAATCTATCACCTGGAGGTAGGGACTTATGTAGACGAGGTGGCCGAGTGGTTAAGGTGATGGACTGCTAATCCATTGTGCTCTGCATGCATGGGTTCAAATCCCATCCTCGTCGGCTTCTTCTACTTTTTACCACTTTGCAGCTTGCCTAGTAGATTCTTTGCAACTTGCCTTGTAGATTCTTTATTGTCAGCATATGCAGTGGATGCTCCCACCATGGCAGTTTTCTATTTTTGATTCAGAAACGTGCCTCATGTGACCTATCAACCTGGCATTAGTAATCCTTCATTGTTTTTCTATTTCTCTTGCATGGTGCTTAATACTATCCAATAAAGAAGATGAGGACATTTCCTTCTTTTGGGCATTCAGCCAGCATACATATTTTTGACTTAGCTCGGACATTCTTAGGACTGTGGGATAGACAAGTTTGAAGTCACATATGATTGAACATCTACTTCTTGGTATGAAAAGCTCAAAATTGCAAAGAAAGAAAGGCACTGCTGAGATTCGAACTCAGGATTTCCTGTTTACAAGACAGGCGCTTTAACCAACTAAGCCACAGCGCCATGACAACCAATACCAAAAAGTCAGAAAGTCAGAAAATGGGAATTGCTATGCAATGATTAAAATGTCTACAAAATGCTGTATATTGACGGAGCAGTTGCAGCTTGCATTTTTTTAGTTACGGTCCATTCAGCCAGTGCTTAATATGTGACCTTCAATGAAAATGCAGCCAAAGACTTGTTGATCATGTTGTCAGAATGTCTCACCTGGAGTGGTTGCCTTTTAAAGACGAGGTGGCCGAGGGGTTAAGTCGATGGACGGCTAATCCATTGTGCTCTGCATGCCTTTTCCAACTTGGTATCTTGCTTTGTAGATTTTTTATTGTCTTTGCAGGCATGGGAGTTTTCTATTTCCAATCCAGAAGGGTGCGTTACGTGACCTATCAACCAGGCCTTAGAAATCCTGCCTTGTTTTCCAATTCCTCTTGCATGGTACTTAATGCTATCCTATAAAGAAGATGAGGACATTTCTTTCTTTTGGGCGTTTAGCCAGCATCCATATTTTTGACTTTGCTCGGACTGTCTTAGGGCTGTGGGATGGACAATATTGATGTCAGATAGGATTGAACATCTGCTTTTTGGTATGAAAAGCTTAAAATTTAGGGGAAAAAAGGCACTGCTGAGATTTGAACTCAGAATCTCCTGTTTACTAGACAGGCGCTTTAACCACCTAAGCCACAGCGCCAAGTGAAGTCCAGCAGAAAAGCCAGAAAATGGGAATTTCTTACGCAATGATTCAAATTTCTACTAAATGTTGTGCATTGATGGAGTGGTTGCAGCTTGCATTTTTTCACCAACTTGGAGTTACGGTCCCCTCAGCTAGTGCCTGATCTGTGACCTTCAATAAAAATGCAGCAAAAAACTTTTTGACCCTGTTCTCAGAATCTATCACCTGGAGGTAGGGACTTATGTAGACGGGGTGGCCGAGTGGTTAAGGTGATGGACTGCTAATCCATTGTGCTCTGCATGCATGGGTTCAAATCCCATCCTCGTCGGTTCCTTCTACCTTTTACCACTTTGCAGATTGCCTAGTAGATTCTTTGCAACTTGCCTTGTAGATTCTTTATTGTCAGCATATGCAGTGGATGCTGCCACCATGGCAGTTTTCTATTTTTGATTCAGAAACGTGCCTCATGTGACCTATCAACCTGGCATTAGTAATCCTGCATTGTTTTTCCATTTCTCTTGCATGGTGCTTAATACTATCCAATAAAGAAGATGAGGACATTTCCTTCTTTTGGGCATTCAGCCAGCATACATATTTTTGACTTTGCTCGGACATTCTTAGGACTGTGGGATAGACAAGTTTGAAGTCACATATGATTGAACGTCTACTTCTTGGTATGAAAAGCTCAAAATTGCAAAGAAAGAAAGGCACTGCTGAGATTCGAACTCAGGATCTCCTGTTTACAAGACAGGCGCTTTAACCAACTAAGCCACAGCGCCATGACAACCCTTGCCTTAAAGTCAGAAAATGGGAATTGCTATGCAATGATTAAAATGTCTACAAAATGCTGTATATTGACGGAGCAGTTGCAGCTTGCATTTTTTGAGTTACGGTCCATTCAGCCAGTGCTTAATATGTGACCTTCAATGAAAATGCAGCCAAAGACTTGTTGATCATGTTGTCAGAATGTCTCACCTGGAGTGGTTGCCTTTTAAAGACGAGGTGGCCGAGGGGTTAAGTCGATGGACGGCTAATCCATTGTGCTCTGCATGCCTTTTCCAACTTGTTATCTTGCTTTGAAGATTTTTTATTGTCTTTGCAGGCATGGGAGTTTTCTATTTCCAATCCAGAAGGGTGCGTTACGTGACCTATCAACCAGGCCTTAGAAATCCTGCCTTGTTTTCCAATTCCTCTTGCATGGTGCTTAATGCTATCCTATAAAGAAGATGAGGACATTTCTTTCTTTTGGACGTTTAGCCAGCATCCATATTTTTGACTTTGCTCGGACTGTCTTAGGGCTGTGGGATGGTCAATATTGATGTCAGATAGGATTGAACATCTGCTTTTTGGTATGAAAAGCTTAAAATTTAGGGGGAAAAAAGGCACTGCTGAGATTTGAACTCAGGATCTCCTGTTTACTAGACAGGCGCTTTAACCAACTAAGCCACAGCACCACATGAAGTCCAGCAGAAATGCCAGAAAATGGGAATTTCTTACGCAATGATTCAAATTTCTACTAAATGTTGTGCATTGATGGAGTGGTTGCAGCTTGCATTTTTTCACCAACTTGGAGTTACGGTCCCCTCAGCCAGTGCCTGATCTGTGACCTTCAATAAAAATGCAGCAAAAAACTTTTTGACCCTGTTCTCAGAATCTATCACCTGGAGGTAGGGACTTATGTAGACGAGGTGGCCGAGTGGTTAAGGCGATGGACTGCTAATCCATTGTGCTCTGCATGCATGGGTTCAAATCCCATCCTCGTCGGTTTCTTCTACTTTTTACCACTTTGCAGCTTGCCTAGTAGATTCTTTGCAACTTGCCTTGTAGATTCTTTATTGTCAGCATATGCAGTGGATGCTCCCACCATGGCAGTTTTCTATTTTTGATTCAGAAACGTGCCTCATGTGACCTATCAACCTGGCATTAGTAATCCTGCATTGTTTTTCCATTTCTCTTGCATGGTGCTTAATACTATCCAATAAAGAAGATGAGGACATTTCCTTCTTTTGGGCATTCAGCCAGCATACATATTTTTGACTTTGCTCGAACATTCTTAGGACTGTGGGATAGACATGTTTGAAGTCACATATGATTGAATGTCTACTTCTTGGTATGAAAAGCTCAAAATTGCAAAGAAAGAAAGGCACTGCTGAGATTCGAACTCAGGATCTCCTGTTTACAAGACAGGCGCTTTAACCAACTAAGCCACAGCGCCATGACAACCAATGCCAAAAAGTCAAAAAATCAGAAAGTCAGAAAATGGGAATTGCTATGCAATGATTAAAATGTCTACAAAATGCTGTATATTGACGGAGCAGTTGCAGCTTGCATTTTTTGAGTTACGGTCCATTCAGCCAGTGCTTAATATGTGACCTTCAATGAAAATGCAGCCAAAGACTTGTTGATCATGTTGTCAGAATGTCTCACCTGGAGTGGTTGCCTTTTAAAGACGAGGTGGCCGAGGGGTTAAGTCGATGGACGGCTAATCCATTGTGCTCTGCATGCCTTTTCCAACTTGGTATCTTGCTTTGTAGATTTTTTATTGTCTTTGCAGGCATGGGAGTTTTCTATTTCCAATCTAGAAGGGTGCGTTACGTGACCTATCAACCAGGCCTTAGAAATCAAGCCTTGTTTTCCAATTCCTCTTGCATGGTGCTTAATGCTATCCTATAAAGAAGATGAGGACATTTCTTTCTTTTGGGCGTTTAGCCAGCATCCATATTTTTGACTTTGCTCGGACTGTCTTAGGGCTGTGGGATGGACAATATTGATGTCAGATAGGATTGAACATCTGCTTTTTGGTATGAAAAGCTTAAAATTTAGGGGAAAAAAGGCACTGCTGAGATTTGAACTCAGAATCTCCTGTTTACTAGACAGGCGCTTTAACCACCTAAGCCACAGCACCAAGTGAAGTCCAGCAGAAAAGCCAGAAAATGGGAATTTCTTACGCAATGATTCAAATTTCTACTAAATGTTGTGCATTGATGGAGTGGTTGCAGCTTGCATTTTTTCACCAACTTGGAGTTACGGTCCCCTCAGCTAGTGCCTGATCTTTGACCTTCAATAAAAATGCAGCAAAAAACTTTTTGACCCTGTTCTCAGAATCTATCACCTGGAGGTAGGGACTTATGTAGACGAGGTGGCCGAGTGGTTAAGGTGATGGACTGCTAATCCATTGTGCTCTGCATGCTTGGGTTCAAATCCCATCCTTGTCGGTTCCTTCTACCTTTTACCACTTTGCAGATTGCCTAGTAGATTCTTTGCAACTTGCCTTGTAGATTCTTTATTGTCAGCATATGCAGTGGATGCTGCCACCATGGCAGTTTTCTATTTTTGATTCAGAAACGTGCCTCATGTGACCTATCAACCTGGCATTAGTAATCCTGCATTGTTTTTCCATTTTTCTTGCATGGTGCTTAATACTATCCAATAAAGAAGATGAGGACATTTCCTTCTTTTGGGCATTCAGCCAGCATACATATTTTTGACTTTGCTCGGACATTCTTAGGACTGTGGGATAGACAAGTTTGAAGTCACATATGATTGAACGTCTACTTCTTGGTATGAAAAGCTCAAAATTGCAAAGAAAGAAAGGCACTGCTGAGATTCGAACTCAGGATCTCCTGTTTACAAGACAGGCGCTTTAACCAACTAAGCCACAGCGCCATGACAACCCTTGCCTTAAAGTCAGAAAATGGGAATTGTTATGCAATGATTAAAATGTCTACAAAATGCTGTATATTGACGGAGCAGTTGAAGCTTGCATTTTTTGAGTTACGGTCCATTCAGCCAGTGCTTAATATGTGACCTTCAATGAAAATGCAGCCAAAGACTTGTTGATCATGTTGTCAGAATGTCTCACCTGGAGTGGTTGCCTTTTAAAGACGAGGTGGCCGAGGGGTTAAGTCGATGGACGGCTAATCCATTGTGCTCTGCATGCCTTTTCCAACTTGGTATCTTGCTTTGTAGATTTTTTATTGTCTTTGCAGGCATGGGAGTTTTCTATTTCCAATCCAGAAGGGTGCGTTACGTGACCTATCAACCAGGCCTTAGAAATCCTGCCTTGTTTTCCAATTCCTCTTGCATGGTGCTTAATGCTATCCTATAAAGAAGATGAGGACATTTCTTTCTTTTGGACGTTTAGCCAGCATCCATATTTTTGACTTTGCTCGGACTGTCTTAGGGCTGTGGGATGGTCAATATTGATGTCAGATAGGATTGAACATCTGCTTTTTGGTATGAAAAGCTTAAAATTTAGGGGGAAAAAAGGCACTGCTGAGATTTGAACTCAGGATCTCCTGTTTACTAGACAGGCGCTTTAACCAACTAAGCCACAGCACCACATGAAGTCCAGCAGAAAAGCCAGAAAATGGGAATTTCTTACGCAATTATTCAAATTTCTACTAAATGTTGTGCATTGATGGAGTGGTTGCAGCTTGCATTTTTTCACCAACTTGGAGTTACGGTCCCCTCAGCCAGTGCCTGATCTGTGACCTTCAATAAAAATGCAGCAAAAAACTTTTTGACCCTGTTCTCAGAATCTATCACCTGGAGGTAGGTTCTTATGTAGACGAGGTGGCCGAGTGGTTAAGGCGATGGACTGCTAATCCATTGTGCTCTGCATGCATGGGTTCAAATCCCATCCTCGTCGGTTTCTTCTACTTTTTACCACTTTGCAGCTTGCCTAGTAGATTCTTTGCAACTTGCCTTGTAGATTCTTTATTGTCAGCATATGCAGTGGATGCTCCCACCATGGCAGTTTTCTATTTTTGATTCAGAAACGTGCCTCATGTGACCTATCAACCTGGCATTAGTAATCCTGCATTGTTTTTCCATTTCTCTTGCATGGTGCTTAATACTATCCAATAAAGAAGATGAGGACATTTCCTTCTTTTGGGCATTCAGCCAGCATACATATTTTTGACTTTGCTCGGACATTCTTAGGACTGTGGGATAGACAAGTTTGAAGTCACATATGATTGAACGTCTACTTCTTGGTATGAAAAGCTCAAAATTGCAAAGAAAGAAAGGCACTGCTAAGATTCGAACTCAGGATCTCCTGTTTACAAGACAGGCGCTTTAACCAACTAAGCCACAGCGCCATGACAACCAATGCAAAAAATTCAGAAAGTCAGAAAGTCAGAAGGTCAGAAAATGGGAATTGCTATGCAATGATTAAAATGTCTACAAAATGCTGTATATTGACGGAGCAGTTGCAGCTTGCATTTTTTGAGTTACGGTCCATTCAGCCAGTGCTTAATATGTGACCTTCAATGAAAATGCAGCCAAAGACTTGTTGATCATGTTGTCAGAATGTCTCACCTGGAGTGGTTGCCTTTTAAAGACGAGGTGGCCGAGGGGTTAAGTCGATGGACGGCTAATCCATTGTGCTCTGCATGCCTTTTCCAACTTGGTATCTTGCTTTGTAGATTTTTTATTGTCTTTGCAGGCATGGGAGTTTTCTATTTCCAATCCAGAAGGGTGCGTTACGTGACCTATCAACCAGGCCTTAGAAATCCTGCCTTGTTTTCCAATTCCTCTTGCATGGTGCTTAATGCTATCCTATAAAGAAGATGAGGACATTTCTTTCTTTTGGGCGTTTAGCCAGCATCCATATTTTTGACTTTGCTCGGACTGTCTTAGGGCTGTGGAATGGACAATATTGATGTCAGATAGGATTGAACATCTGCTTTTTGGTATGAAAAGCTTAAAATTTAGGGGAAAAAAGGCACTGCTGAGATTTGAACTCAGAATCTCCTGTTTACTAGACAGGCGCTTTAACCACCTAAGCCACAGCGCCAAGTGAAGTCCAGCAGAAAAGCCAGAAAATGGGAATTTCTTACGCAATGATTCAAATTTCTACTAAATGTTGTGCATTGATGGAGTGGTTGCAGCTTGCATTTTTTCACCAACTTGGAGTTACGGTCCCCTCAGCTAGTGCCTGATCTGTGACCTTCAATAAAAATGCAGCAAAAAACTTTTTGACCCTGTTCTCAGAATCTATCACCTGGAGGTAGGGACTTATGTAGACGAGGTGGCCGAGTGGTTAAGGTGATGGACTGCTAATCCATTGTGCTCTGCATGCTTGGGTTCAAATCCCATCCTTGTCGGTTCCTTCTACCTTTTACCACTTTGCAGATTGCCTAGTAGATTCTTTGCAACTTGCCTTGTAGATTCTTTATTGTCAGCATATGCAGTGGATGCTGCCACCATGGCAGTTTTCTATTTTTGATTCAGAAACGTGCCTCATGTGACCTATCAACCTGGCATTAGTAATCCTGCATTGTTTTTCCATTTCTCTTGCATGGTGCTTAATACTATCCAATAAAGAAGATGAGGACATTTCCTTCTTTTGGGCATTCAGCCAGCATACATATTTTTGACTTTGCTCGGACATTCTTAGGACTGTGGGATAGACAAGTTTGAAGTCACATATGATTGAACGTCTACTTCTTGGTATGAAAAGCTCAAAATTGCAAAGAAAGAAAGGCACTGCTGAGATTCGAACTCAGGATCTCCTGTTTACAAGACAGGCGCTTTAACCAACTAAGCCACAGCGCCATGACAACCAATGCCAAAAAGTCAGAAAGTCAGAAAGTCAGAAAATGGGAATTGCTATGCAATGATTAAAATGTCTACAAAATGCTGTATATTGACGGAGCAGTTGCAGCTTGCATTTTTTGAGTTACGGTCCATTCAGCCAGTGCTCAATATGTGACCTTCAATGAAAATGCAGCCAAAGACTTGTTGATCATGTTGTCAGAATGTCTCACCTGGAGTGGTTGCCTTTTAAAGACGAGGTGGCCGAGGGGTTAAGTCGATGGACGGCTAATCCATTGTGCTCTGCATGCCTTTTCCAACTTGGTATCTTGCTTTGTAGATTTTTTATTGTCTTTGCAGGCATGGGAGTTTTCTATTTCCAATCCAGAAGGGTGCGTTACGTGACCTATCAACCAGGCCTTAGAAATCCTGCCTTGTTTTCCAATTCCTCTTGCATGGTGCTTAATGCTATCCTATAAAGAAGATGAGGACATTTCTTTCTTTTGGGCGTTTAGCCAGCATCCATATTTTTGACTTTGCTCGGACTGTCTTAGGGCTGTGGGATGGACAATATTGATTTCAGATAGGATTGAACGTCTGCTTTTTGGTATGAAAAGCTTAAAATTTAGGGGGAAAAAAGACACTGCTGAGATTTGAACTCAGGATCTCCTGTTTACTAGACAGGCGCTTTAACCAACTAAGCCACAGCGCCAAGTGAAGTCCAGCAGAAAAGCCAGAAAATGGGAATTTCTTACGCAATGATTCAAATTTCTACTAAATGTTGTGCATTGATGGAGTGGTTGCAGCTTGCATTTTTTCACCAACTTGGAGTTACGGTCCCCTCAGCCAGTGCCTGATCTGTGACCTTCAATAAAAATGCAGCAAAAAACTTTTTGACCCTGTTCTCAGAATCTATCACCTGGAGGTAGGGACTTATGTAGACGAGGTGGCCGAGTGGTTAAGGCGATGGACTGCTAATCCATTGTGCTCTGCATGCATGGGTTCAAATCCCATCCTCGTCGGTTTCTTCTACTTTTTACCACTTTGCAGCTTGCCTAGTAGATACTTTGCAACTTGCCTTGTAGATTCTTTATTGTCAGCATATGCAGTGGATGCTCCCACCATGGCAGTTATCTATTTTTGATTCAGAAACGTGCCTCATGTGACCTATCAACCTGGCATTAGTAATCCTGCATTGTTTTTCCATTTCTCTTGCATGGTGCTTAATACTATCCAATAAAGAAGATGAGGACATTTCCTTCTTTTGGGCATTCAGCCAGCATACATATTTTTGACTTTGCTCGGACATTCTTAGGACTGTGGGATAGACAAGTTTGAAGTCACATATGATTGAACGTCTACTTCTTGGTATGAAAAGCTCAAAATTGCAAAGAAAGAAAGGCACTGCTGAGATTCGAACTCAGGATCTCCTGTTTACAAGACAGGCGCTTTAACCAACTAAGCCACAGCGCCATGACAACCAATGCCAAAAAGCCAAAAAGTCAGAAAGTCAGAAAATGGGAATTGCTATGCAATGATTAAAATGTCTACAAAATGCTGTATATTGACAGAGCAGTTGCAGCTTGCATTTTTTGAGTTACGGTCCATTCAGCCAGTGCTTAATATGTGACCTTCAATGAAAATGCAGCCAAAGACTTGTTGATCATGTTGTCAGAATGTCTCACCTGGAGTGGTTGCCTTTTAAAGACGAGGTGGCCGAGGGGTTAAGTCGATGGACGGCTAATCCATTGTGCTCTGCATGCCTTTTCCAACTTGGTATCTTGCTTTGTAGATTTTTTATTGTCTTTGCAGGCATGGGAGTTTTCTATTTCCAATCCAGAAGGGTGCGTTACGTGACCTATCAACCAGGCCTTAGAAATCCTGCCTTGTTTTCCAATTCCTCTTGCATGGTGCTTAATGCTATCCTATAAAGAAGATGAGGACATTTCTTTCTTTTGGGCGTTTAGCCAGCATCCATATTTTTGACTTTGCTCGGACTGTCTTAGGGCTGTGGGATGGTCAATATTGATGTCAGATAGGATTGAACATCTGCTTTTTGGTATGAAAAGCTTAAAATTTAGTGGGAAAAAAGTCACTGCTGAGATTTGAACTCAGGATCTCCTGTTTACTAGACAGGCGCTTTACCCAACTAAGCCACAGCACCACATGAAGTCCAGCAGAAAAGCCAGAAAATGGGAATTTCTTACGCAATGATTCAAATTTCTACTAAATGTTGTGCATTGATGGAGTGGTTGCAGCTTGCATTTTTTCACCAACTTGGAGTTACGGTCCCCTCAGCCAGTGCCTGATCTGTGACCTTCAATAAAAATGCAGCAAAAAACTTTTTGACCCTGTTCTCAGAATCTATCATCTGGAGGTAGGGACTTATGTAGACGAGGTGGCCGAGTGGTTAAGGCGATGGACTGCTAATCCATTGTGCTCTGCATGCATGGGTTCAAATCCCATCCTTGTCGGTTTCTTCTACCTTTTACCACTTTGCAGCTTGCCTAGTAGATTCTTTGCAACTTGCCTTGTAGATACTTTATTGTCAGCATATGCAGTGGATGCTGCCACCATGGCAGTTTTCTATTTTTGATTCAGAAACGTGCCTCATGTGACCTATCAACCTGGCATTAGTAATCCTGCATTGTTTTTCCATTTCTCTTGCATGGTGCTTAATACTATCCAATAAAGAAGATGAGGACATTTCCTTCTTTTGGGCATTCAGCCAGCATACATATTTTTGACTTTGCTCGGACATTCTTAGGACTGTGGGATAGACAAGTTTGAAGTCACATATGATTGAACGTCTACTTCTTGGTATGAAAAGCTCAAAATTGCAAAGAAAGAAAGGCACTGCTGAGATTCGAACTCAGGATCTCCTGTTTACAAGACAGGCGCTTTAACCAACTAAGCCACAGCGCCATGACAACCCTTGCCTTAAAGTCAGAAAATGGGAATTGCTATGCAATGATTAAAATGTCTACAAAATGCTGTATATTGACGGAGCAGTTGAAGCTTGCATTTTTTGAGTTACGGTCCATTCAGCCAGTGCTTAATATGTGACCTTCAATGAAAATGCAGCCAAAGACTTGTTGATCATGTTGTCAGAATGTCTCACCTGGAGTGGTTGCCTTTTAAAGACGAGGTGGCCGAGGGGTTAAGTCGATGGACGGCTAATCCATTGTGCTCTGCATGCCTTTTCCAACTTGGTATCTTGCTTTGTAGATTTTTTATTGTCTTTGCAGGCATGGGAGTTTTCTATTTCCAATCCAGAAGGGTGCGTTACGTGACCTATCAACCAGGCCTTAGAAATCCTGCCTTGTTTTCCAATTCCTCTTGCATGGTGCTTAATGCTATCCTATAAAGAAGATGAGGACATTTCTTTCTTTTGGACGTTTAGCCAGCATCCATATTTTTGACTTTGCTCGGACTGTCTTAGGGCTGTGGGATGGTCAATATTGATGTCAGATAGGATTGAACATCTGCTTTTTGGTATGAAAAGCTTAAAATTTAGGGGGAAAAAAGGCACTGCTGAGATTTGAACTCAGGATCTCCTGTTTACTAGACAGGCGCTTTAACCAACTAAGCCACAGCACCACATGAAGTCCAGCAGAAAAGCCAGAAAATGGGAATTTCTTACGCAATTATTCAAATTTCTACTAAATGTTGTGCATTGATGGAGTGGTTGCAGCTTGCATTTTTTCACCAACTTGGAGTTACGGTCCCCTCAGCCAGTGCCTGATCTGTGACCTTCAATAAAAATGCAGCAAAAAACTTTTTGACCCTGTTCTCAGAATCTATCACCTGGAGGTAGGGACTTATGTAGACGAGGTGGCCGAGTGGTTAAGGCGATGGACTGCTAATCCATTGTGCTCTGCATGCATGGGTTCAAATCCCATCCTCGTCGGTTTCTTCTACTTTTTACCACTTTGCAGCTTGCCTAGTAGATTCTTTGCAACTTGCCTTGTAGATTCTTTTTTGTCAGCATATGCAGTGGATGCTCCCACCATGGCAGTTTTCTATTTTTGATTCAGAAACGTGCCTCATGTGACCTATCAACCTGGCATTAGTAATCCTGCATTGTTTTTCCATTTCTCTTGCATGGTGCTTAATACTATCCAATAAAGAAGATGAGGACATTTCCTTCTTTTGGGCATTCAGCCAGCATACATATTTTTGACTTTGCTCGGACATTCTTAGGACTGTGGGATAGACAAGTTTGAAGTCACATATGATTGAACGTCTACTTCTTGGTATGAAAAGCTCAAAATTGCAAAGAAAGAAAGGCACTGCTAAGATTCGAACTCAGGATCTCCTGTTTACAAGACAGGCGCTTTAACCAACTAAGCCACAGCGCCATGACAACCAATGCAAAAAATTCAGAAAGTCAGAAAGTCAGAAGGTCAGAAAATGGGAATTGCTATGCAATGATTAAAATGTCTACAAAATGCTGTATATTGACGGAGCAGTTGCAGCTTGCATTTTTTGAGTTACGGTCCATTCAGCCAGTGCTTAATATGTGACCTTCAATGAAAATGCAGCCAAAGACTTGTTGATCATGTTGTCAGAATGTCTCACCTGGAGTGGTTGCCTTTTAAAGACGAGGTGGCCGAGGGGTTAAGTCGATGGACGGCTAATCCATTGTGCTCTGCATGCCTTTTCCAACTTGGTATCTTGCTTTGTAGATTTTTTATTGTCTTTGCAGGCATGGGAGTTTTCTATTTCCAATCCAGAAGGGTGCGTTACGTGACCTATCAACCAGGCCTTAGAAATCCTGCCTTGTTTTCCAATTCCTCTTGCATGGTGCTTAATGCTATCCTATAAAGAAGATGAGGACATTTCTTTCTTTTGGGCGTTTAGCCAGCATCCATATTTTTGACTTTGCTCGGACTGTCTTAGGGCTGTGGAATGGACAATATTGATGTCAGATAGGATTGAACATCTGCTTTTTGGTATGAAAAGCTTAAAATTTAGGGGAAAAAAGGCACTGCTGAGATTTGAACTCAGAATCTCCTGTTTACTAGACAGGCGCTTTAACCACCTAAGCCACAGCGCCAAGTGAAGTCCAGCAGAAAAGCCAGAAAATGGGAATTTCTTACGCAATGATTCAAATTTCTACTAAATGTTGTGCATTGATGGAGTGGTTGCAGCTTGCATTTTTTCACCAACTTGGAGTTACGGTCCCCTCAGCTAGTGCCTGATCTGTGACCTTCAATAAAAATGCAGCAAAAAACTTTTTGACCCTGTTCTCAGAATCTATCACCTGGAGGTAGGGACTTATGTAGACGAGGTGGCCGAGTGGTTAAGGTGATGGACTGCTAATCCATTGTGCTCTGGATGCTTGGGTTCAAATCCCATCCTTGTCGGTTCCTTCTACCTTTTACCACTTTGCAGATTGCCTAGTAGATTCTTTGCAACTTGCCTTGTAGATTCTTTATTGTCAGCATATGCAGTGGATGCTGCCACCATGGCAGTTTTCTATTTTTGATTCAGAAACGTGCCTCATGTGACCTATCAACCTGGCATTAGTAATCCTGCATTGTTTTTCCATTTCTCTTGCATGGTGCTTAATACTATCCAATAAAGAAGATGAGGACATTTCCTTCTTTTGGGCATTCAGCCAGCATACATATTTTTGACTTTGCTCGGACATTCTTAGGACTGTGGGATAGACAAGTTTGAAGTCACATATGATTGAACGTCTACTTCTTGGTATGAAAAGCTCAAAATTGCAAAGAAAGAAAGGCACTGCTGAGATTCGAACTCAGGATCTCCTGTTTACAAGACAGGCGCTTTAACCAACTAAGCCACAGCGCCATGACAACCAATGCCAAAAAGTCAGAAAGTCAGAAAGTCAGAAAATGGGAATTGCTATGCAATGATTAAAATGTCTACAAAATGCTGTATATTGACGGAGCAGTTGCAGCTTGCATTTTTTGAGTTACGGTCCATTCAGCCAGTGCTCAATATGTGACCTTCAATGAAAATGCAGCCAAAGACTTGTTGATCATGTTGTCAGAATGTCTCACCTGGAGTGGTTGCCTTTTAAAGACGAGGTGGCCGAGGGGTTAAGTCGATGGACGGCTAATCCATTGTGCTCTGCATGCCTTTTCCAACTTGGTATCTTGCTTTGTAGATTTTTTATTGTCTTTGCAGGCATGGGAGTTTTCTATTTCCAATCCAGAAGGGTGCGTTACGTGACCTATCAACCAGGCCTTAGAAATCCTGCCTTGTTTTCCAATTCCTCTTGCATGGTGCTTAATGCTATCCTATAAAGAAGATGAGGACATTTCTTTCTTTTGGGCGTTTAGCCAGCATCCATATTTTTGACTTTGCTCGGACTGTCTTAGGGCTGTGGGATGGACAATATTGATTTCAGATAGGATTGAACGTCTGCTTTTTGGTATGAAAAGCTTAAAATTTAGGGGGAAAAAAGACACTGCTGAGATTTGAACTCAGGATCTCCTGTTTACTAGACAGGCGCTTTAACCAACTAAGCCACAGCGCCAAGTGAAGTCCAGCAGAAAAGCCAGAAAATGGGAATTTCTTACGCAATGATTCAAATTTCTACTAAATGTTGTGCATTGATGGAGTGGTTGCAGCTTGCATTTTTTCACCAACTTGGAGTTACGGTCCCCTCAGCCAGTGCCTGATCTGTGACCTTCAATAAAAATGCAGCAAAAAACTTTTTGACCCTGTTCTCAGAATCTATCACCTGGAGGTAGGGACTTATGTAGACGAGGTGGCCGAGTGGTTAAGGCGATGGACTGCTAATCCATTGTGCTCTGCATGCATGGGTTCAAATCCCATCCTCGTCGGTTTCTTCTACTTTTTACCACTTTGCAGCTTGCCTAGTAGATACTTTGCAACTTGCCTTGTAGATTCTTTATTGTCAGCATATGCAGTGGATGCTCCCACCATGGCAGTTATCTATTTTTGATTCAGAAACGTGCCTCATGTGACCTATCAACCTGGCATTAGTAATCCTGCATTGTTTTTCCATTTCTCTTGCATGGTGCTTAATACTATCCAATAAAGAAGATGAGGACATTTCCTTCTTTTGGGCATTCAGCCAGCATACATATTTTTGACTTTGCTCGGACATTCTTAGGACTGTGGGATAGACAAGTTTGAAGTCACATATGATTGAACGTCTACTTCTTGGTATGAAAAGCTCAAAATTGCAAAGAAAGAAAGGCACTGCTGAGATTCGAACTCAGGATCTCCTGTTTACAAGACAGGCGCTTTAACCAACTAAGCCACAGCGCCATGACAACCCTTGCCTTAAAGTCAGAAAATGGGAATTGCTATGCAATGATTAAAATGTCTACAAAATGCTGTATATTGACGGAGCAGTTGAAGCTTGCATTTTTTGAGTTACGGTCCATTCAGCCAGTGCTTAATATGTGACCTTCAATGAAAATGCAGCCAAAGACTTGTTGATCATGTTGTCAGAATGTCTCACCTGGAGTGGTTGCCTTTTAAAGACGAGGTGGCCGAGGGGTTAAGTCGATGGACGGCTAATCCATTGTGCTCTGCATGCCTTTTCCAACTTGGTATCTTGCTTTGTAGATTTTTTATTGTCTTTGCAGGCATGGGAGTTTTCTATTTCCAATCCAGAAGTGTGCGTTACGTGACCTATCAACCAGGCCTTAGAAATCCTGCCTTGTTTTCCAATTCCTCTTGCATGGTGCTTAATGCTATCCTATAAAGAAGATGAGGACATTTCTTTCTTTTGGACGTTTAGCCAGCATCCATATTTTTGACTTTGCTCGGACTGTCTTAGGGCTGTGGGATGGTCAATATTGATGTCAGATAGGATTGAACATCTGCTTTTTGGTATGAAAAGCTTAAAATTTAGGGGGAAAAAAGGCACTGCTGAGATTTGAACTCAGGATCTCCTGTTTACTAGACAGGCGCTTTAACCAACTAAGCCACAGCACCACATGAAGTCCAGCAGAAAAGCCAGAAAATGGGAATTTCTTACGCAATTATTCAAATTTCTACTAAATGTTGTGCATTGATGGAGTGGTTGCAGCTTGCATTTTTTCACCAACTTGGAGTTACGGTCCCCTCAGCCAGTGCCTGATCTGTGACCTTCAATAAAAATGCAGCAAAAAACTTTTTGACCCTGTTCTCAGAATCTATCACCTGGAGGTAGGGACTTATGTAGACGAGGTGGCCGAGTGGTTAAGGCGATGGACTGCTAATCCATTGTGCTCTGCATGCATGGGTTCAAATCCCATCCTCGTCGGTTTCTTCTACTTTTTACCACTTTGCAGCTTGCCTAGTAGATACTTTGCAACTTGCCTTGTAGATTCTTTATTGTCAGCATATGCAGTGGATGCTCCCACCATGGCAGTTTTCTATTTTTGATTCAGAAACGTGCCTCATGTGACCTATCAACCTGGCATTAGTAATCCTGCATTGTTTTTCCATTTCTCTTGCATGGTGCTTAATACTATCCAATAAAGAAGATGAGGACATTTCCTTCTTTTGGGCATTCAGCCAGCATACATATTTTTGACTTTGCTCGGACATTCTTAGGACTGTGGGATAGACAAGTTTGAAGTCACATATGATTGAACGTCTACTTCTTGGTATGAAAAGCTCAAAATTGCAAAGAAAGAAAGGCACTGCTAAGATTCGAACTCAGGATCTCCTGTTTACAAGACAGGCGCTTTAACCAACTAAGCCACAGCGCCATGACAACCAATGCAAAAAATTCAGAAAGTCAGAAAGTCAGAAAGTCAGAAGGTCAGAAAATGGGAATTGCTATGCAATGATTAAAATGTCTACAAAATGCTGTATATTGACGGAGCAGTTGCAGCTTGCATTTTTTGAGTTACGGTCCATTCAGCCAGTGCTTAATATGTGACCTTCAATGAAAATGCAGCCAAAGACTTGTTGATCATGTTGTCAGAATGTCTCACCTGGAGTGGTTGCCTTTTAAAGACGAGGTGGCCGAGGGGTTAAGTCGATGGACGGCTAATCCATTGTGCTCTGCATGCCTTTTCCAACTTGGTATCTTGCTTTGTAGATTTTTTATTGTCTTTGCAGGCATGGGAGTTTTCTATTTCCAATCCAGAAGGGTGCGTTACGTGACCTATCAACCAGGCCTTAGAAATCCTGCCTTGTTTTCCAATTCCTCTTGCATGGTGCTTAATGCTATCCTATAAAGAAGATGAGGACATTTCTTTCTTTTGGGCGTTTAGCCAGCATCCATATTTTTGACTTTGCTCGGACTGTCTTAGGGCTGTGGAATGGACAATATTGATGTCAGATAGGATTGAACATCTGCTTTTTGGTATGAAAAGCTTAAAATTTAGGGGAAAAAAGGCACTGCTGAGATTTGAACTCAGAATCTCCTGTTTACTAGACAGGCGCTTTAACCACCTAAGCCACAGCGCCAAGTGAAGTCCAGCAGAAAAGCCAGAAAATGGGAATTTCTTACGCAATGATTCAAATTTCTACTAAATGTTGTGCATTGATGGAGTGGTTGCAGCTTGCATTTTTTCACCAACTTGGAGTTACGGTCCCCTCAGCTAGTGCCTGATCTGTGACCTTCAATAAAAATGCAGCAAAAAACTTTTTGACCCTGTTCTCAGAATCTATCACCTGGAGGTAGGGACTTATGTAGACGAGGTGGCCGAGTGGTTAAGGTGATGGACTGCTAATCCATTGTGCTCTGCATGCATGGGTTCAAATCCCATCCTTGTCGGTTCCTTCTACCTTTTACCACTTTGCAGATTGCCTAGTAGATTCTTTGCAACTTGCCTTGTAGATTCTTTATTGTCAGCATATGCAGTGGATGCTGCCACCATGGCAGTTTTCTATTTTTGATTCAGAAACGTGCCTCATGTGACCTATCAACCTGGCATTAGTAATCCTGCATTGTTTTTCCATTTCTCTTGCATGGTGCTTAATACTATCCAATAAAGAAGATGAGGACATTTCCTTCTTTTGGGCATTCAGCCAGCATACATATTTTTGACTTTGCTCGGACATTCTTAGGACTGTGGGATAGACAAGTTTGAAGTCACATATGATTGAACGTCTACTTCTTGGTATGAAAAGCTCAAAATTGCAAAGAAAGAAAGGCACTGCTGAGATTCGAACTCAGGATCTCCTGTTTACAAGACAGGTGCTTTAACCAACTAAGCCACAGCGCCATGACAACCAATGCCAAAAAGTCAGAAAGTCAGAAAGTCAGAAAATGGGAATTGCTATGCAATGATTAAAATGTCTACAAAATGCTGTATATTGACGGAGCAGTTGCAGCTTGCATTTTTTGAGTTACGGTCCATTCAGCCAGTGCTCAATATGTGACCTTCAATGAAAATGCAGCCAAAGACTTGTTGATCATGTTGTCAGAATGTCTCACCTGGAGTGGTTGCCTTTTAAAGACGAGGTGGCCGAGGGGTTAAGTCGATGGACGGCTAATCCATTGTGCTCTGCATGCCTTTTCCAACTTGGTATCTTGCTTTGTAGATTTTTTATTGTCTTTGCAGGCATGGGAGTTTTCTATTTCCAATCCAGAAGGGTGCGTTACGTGACCTATCAACCAGGCCTTAGAAATCCTGCCTTGTTTTCCAATTCTTCTTGCATGGTGCTTAATGCTATCCTATAAAGAAGATGAGGACATTTCTTTCTTTTGGGCGTTTAGCCAGCATCCATATTTTTGACTTTGCTCGGACTGTCTTAGGGCTGTGGGATGGACAATATTGATGTCAGATAGGATTGAACATCTGCTTTTTGGTATGAAAAGCTTAAAATTTAGGGGAAAAAAGGCACTGCTGAGATTTGAACTCAGAATCTCCTGTTTACTAGACAGGCGCTTTAACCACCTAAGCCACAGCGCCAAGTGAAGTCCAGCAGAAAAGCCAGAAAATGGGAATTTCTTACGCAATGATTCAAATTTCTACTAAATGTTGTGCATTGATGGAGTGGTTGCAGCTTGCATTTTTTCACCAACTTGGAGTTACGGTCCCCTCAGCCAGTGCCTGATCTGTGACCTTCAATAAAAATGCAGCAAAAAACTTTTTGACCCTGTTCTCAGAATCTATCACCTGGAGGTAGGGACTTATGTAGACGAGGTGGCCGAGTGGTTAAGGCGATGGACTGCTAATCCATTGTGCTCTGCATGCATGGGTTCAAATCCCATCCTCGTCGGTTTCTTCTACTTTTTACCACTTTGCAGCTTGCCTAGTAGATACTTTGCAACTTGCCTTGTAGATTCTTTATTGTCAGCATATGCAGTGGATGCTCCCACCATGGCAGTTATCTATTTTTGATTCAGAAACGTGCCTCATGTGACCTATCAACCTGGCATTAGTAATCCTGCATTGTTTTTCCATTTCTCTTGCATGGTGCTTAATACTATCCAATAAAGAAGATGAGGACATTTCCTTCTTTTGGGCATTCAGCCAGCATACATATTTTTGACTTTGCTCGGACATTCTTAGGACTGTGGGATAGACAAGTTTGAAGTCACATATGATTGAACGTCTACTTCTTGGTATGAAAAGCTCAAAATTTCAAAGAAAGAAAGGCACTGCTGAGATTCGAACTCAGGATCTCCTGTTTACAAGACAGGCGCTTTAACCAACTAAGCCACAGCGCCATGACAACCAATGCCAAAAAGCCAAAAAGTCAGAAAGTCAGAAAATGGGAATTGCTATGCAATGATTAAAATGTCTACAAAATGCTGTATATTGACAGAGCAGTTGCAGCTTGCATTTTTTGAGTTACGGTCCATTCAGCCAGTGCTTAATATGTGACCTTCAATGAAAATGCAGCCAAAGACTTGTTGATCATGTTGTCAGAATGTCTCACCTGGAGTGGTTGCCTTTTAAAGACGAGGTGGCCGAGGGGTTAAGTCGATGGACGGCTAATCCATTGTGCTCTGCATGCCTTTTCCAACTTGGTATCTTGCTTTGTAGATTTTTTATTGTCTTTGCAGGCATGGGAGTTTTCTATTTCCAATCCAGAAGGGTGCGTTACGTGACCTATCAACCAGGCCTTAGAAATCCTGCCTTGTTTTCCAATTCCTCTTGCATGGTGCTTAATGCTATCCTATAAAGAAGATGAGGACATTTCTTTCTTTTGGGCGTTTAGCCAGCATCCATATTTTTGACTTTGCTCGGACTGTCTTAGGGCTGTGGGATGGACAATATTGATGTCAGATAGGATTGAACATCTGCTTTTTGGTATGAAAAGCTTAAAATTTAGGGGAAAAAAGGCACTGCTGAGATTTGAACTCAGAATCTCCTGTTTACTAGACAGGCGCTTTAACCACCTAAGCCACAGCGCCAAGTGAAGTCCAGCAGAAAAGCCAGAAAATGGGAATTTCTTACGCAATGATTCAAATTTCTACTAAATGTTGTGCATTGATGGAGTGGTTGCAGCTTGCATTTTTTCACCAACTTGGAGTTACGGTCCCCTCAGCTAGTGCCTGATCTGTGAACTTCAATAAAAATGCAGCAAAAAACTTTTTGACCCTGTTCTCAGAATCTATCACCTGGAGGTAGGGACTTATGTAGACGAGGTGGCCGAGTGGTTAAGGTGATGGACTGCTAATCCATTGTGCTCTGCATGCTTGGGTTCAAATCCCATCCTTGTCGGTTCCTTCTACCTTTTACCACTTTGCAGATTGCCTAGTAGATTCTTTGCAACTTGCCTTGTAGATTCTTTATTGTCAGCATATGCAGTGGATGCTGCCACCATGGCAGTTTTCTATTTTTGATTCAGAAACGTGCCTCATGTGACCTATCAACCTGGCATTAGTAATCCTGCATTGTTTTTCCATTTCTCTTGCATGGTGCTTAATACTATCCAATAAAGAAGATGAGGACATTTCCTTCTTTTGGGCATTCAGCCAGCATACATATTTTTGACTTTGCTCGGACATTCTTAGGACTGTGGGATAGACAAGTTTGAAGTCACATATGATTGAACGTCTACTTCTTGGTATGAAAAGCTCAAAATTGCAAAGAAAGAAAGGCACTGCTGAGATTCTAACTCAGGATCTCCTGTTTACAAGACAGACGCTTTAACCAACTAAGCCACAGCACCATGACAACCCTTGCCTTAAAGTCAGAAAATGGGAATTGCTATGCAATGATTAAAATGTATACAAAATGCTGTATATTGACGGAGCAGTTGCAGCTTGCATTTTTTGAGTTACGGTCCATTCAGCCAGTGCTTAATATGTTACCTTCAATGAAAATGCAGCCAAAAACTTGTTGATCCTGTTGTCAGAATGTCTCACCTGGAGTGGTTGCCTTTTAAAGACGAGGTGGCCGAGGGGTTAAGTCGATGGACGGCTAATCCATTGTGCTCTGCATGCCTTTTCCAACTTGGTATCTTGCTTTGAAGATTTTTTATTGTCTTTGCAGGCATGGGAGTTTTCTATTTCCAATCCAGAAGGGTGCGTTACGTGACCTATCAACCAGGCCTTAGAAATCCTGCCTTGTTTTCCAATTTCTCTTGCATGGTGCTTAATGCTATCCTATAAAGAAGATGAGGACATTTCTTTCTTTTGGACGTTTAGCCAGCATCCATATTTTTGACTTTGCTCGGACTGTCTTAGGGCTGTGGGATGGTCAATATTGATGTCAGATAGGATTGAACATCTGCTTTTTGGTATGAAAAGCTTAAAATTTAGTGGGAAAAAAGGCACTGCTGAGATTTGAACTCAGGATCTCCTGTTTACTAGACAGGCGCTTTAACCAACTAAGCCACAGCACCACATGAAGTCCAGCAGAAAAGCCAGAAAATGGGAATTTCTGAAGCAATGATTCAAATTTCTACTAAATGTTGTGCATTGATGGAGTGGTTGCAGCTTGCATTTTTTCACCAACTTGGAGTTACGGTCTCCTCAGCCAGTGCCTGATCTGTGACCTTCAATAAAAATGCAGCAAAAAACTTTTTGACCCTGTTCTCAGAATCTATCATCTGGAGGTAGGGACTTATGTAGACGAGGTGGCCGAGTGGTTAAGGCGATGGACTGCTAATCCATTGTGCTCTGCATGCATGGGTTCAAATCCCATCCTCGTCGGTTTCTTCTACTTTTTACCACTTTGCAGCTTGCCTAGTAGATTCTTTGCAACTTGCCTTGTAGATTCTTTATTGTCAGCATATGCAGTGGATGCTCCCACCATGGCAGTTTTCTATTTTTGATTCAGAAACGTGCCTCATGTGACCTATCAACCTGGCATTAGTAATCCTGCATTGTTTTTCCATTTCTCTTGCATGGTGCTTAATACTATCCAATAAAGAAGATGAGGACATTTCCTTCTTTTGGGCATTCAGCCAGCATACATATTTTTGACTTTGCTCGGACATTCTTAGGACTGTGGGATAGACAAGTTTGAAGTCACATATGATTGAACGTCTACTTCTTGGTATGAAAAGCTCAAAATTGCAAAGAAAGAAAGGCACTGCTAAGATTCGAACTCAGGATCTCCTGTTTACAAGACAGGCGCTTTAACCAACTAAGCCACAGCGCCATGACAACCAATGCAAAAAAGTCAGAAAGTCAGAAAGTCAGAAAGTCAGAAAATGGGAATTGCTATGCAATGATTAAAATGTCTACAAAATGCTGTATATTGACGGAGCAGTTGCAGCTTGCATTTTTTGAGTTACGGTCCATTCAGCCAGTGCTTAATATGTGACCTTCAATGAAAATGCAGCCAAAGACTTGTTGATCATGTTGTCAGAATGTCTCACCTGGAGTGGTTGCCTTTTAAAGACGAGGTGGCCGAGGGGTTAAGTCGATGGACGGCTAATCCATTGTGCTCTGCATGCCTTTTCCAACTTGGTATCTTGCTTTGTAGATTTTTTATTGTCTTTGCAGGCATGGGAGTTTTCTATTTCCAATCCAGAAGGGTGCGTTACGTGACCTATCAACCAGGCCTTAGAAATCCTGCCTTGTTTTCCAATTCCTCTTGCATGGTGCTTAATGCTATCCTATAAAGAAGATGAGGACATTTCTTTCTTTTGGACGTTTAGCCAGCATCCATATTTTTGACTTTGCTCGGACTGTCTTAGGGCTGTGGGATGGTCAATATTGATGTCAGATAGGATTGAACATCTGCTTTTTGGTATGAAAAGCTTAAAATTTAGTGGGAAAAAAAGGCACTGCTGAGATTTGAACTCAGGATCTCCTGTTTACTAGACAGGCGCTTTACCCAACTAAGCCACAGCACCACATGAAGTCCAGCAGAAAAGCCAGAAAATGGGAATTTCTTACGCAATGATTATAATTTCTACTAAATGTTGTGCATTGATGGAGTGGTTGCAGCTTGCATTTTTTCACCAACTTGGAGTTACGGTCCCCTCAGCCAGTGCCTGATCTGTGACCTTCAATAAAAATGCAGCAAAAAACTTTTTGACCCTGTTCTCAGAATCTATCATCTGGAGGTAGGGACTTATGTAGACGAGGTGGCCGAGTGGTTAAGGCGATGGACTGCTAATCCATTGTGCTCTGCATGCATGGGTTCAAATCCCATCCTTGTCGGTTTCTTCTACCTTTTACCACTTTGCAGCTTGCCTAGTAGATTCTTTGCAACTTGCCTTGTAGATACTTTATTGTCAGCATATGCAGTGGATGCTGCCACCATGGCAGTTTTCTATTTTTGATTCAGAAACGTGCCTCATGTGACCTATCAACCTGGCATTAGTAATCCTGCATTGTTTTTCCATTTCTCTTGCATGGTGCTTAATACTATCCAATAAAGAAGATGAGGACATTTCCTTCTTTTGGGCATTCAGCCAGCATACATATTTTTGACTTTGCTCGGACATTCTTAGGACTGTGGGATAGACAAGTTTGAAGTCACATATGATTGAACGTCTACTTCTTGGTATGAAAAGCTCAAAATTGCAAAGAAAGAAAGGCACTGCTGAGATTCGAACTCAGGATCTCCTGTTTACAAGACAGGCGCTTTAACCAACTAAGCCACAGCGCCATGACAACCCTTGCCTTAAAGTCAGAAAATGGGAATTGCTATGCAATGATTAAAATGTCTACAAAATGCTGTATATTGACGGAGCAGTTGCAGCTTGCATTTTTTGAGTTACGGTCCATTCAGCCAGTGCTTAATATGTGACCTTCAATGAAAATGCAGCCAAAGACTTGTTGATCATGTTGTCAGAATGTCTCACCTGGAGTGGTTGCCTTTTAAAGACGAGGTGGCCGAGGGGTTAAGTCGATGGACGGCTAATCCATTGTGCTCTGCATGCCTTTTCCAACTTGGTATCTTGCTTTGTAGATTTTTTATTGTCTTTGCAGGCATGGGAGTTTTCTATTTCCAATCCAGAAGGGTGCGTTACGTGACCTATCTACCAGGCCTTAGAAATCCTGCCTTGTTTTCCAATTCCTCTTGCATGGTGCTTATTGCTATCCTATAAAGAAGATGAGGACATTTCTTTCTTTTGGGCGTTTAGCCAGCATCCATATTTTTGACTTTGCTCGGACTGTCTTAGGGCTGTGGAATGGACAATATTGATGTCAGATAGGATTGGACATCTGCTTTTTGGTATGAAAAGCTTAAAATTTAGGGGAAAAAAAGGCACTGCTGAGATTTGAACTCAGAATCTCCTGTTTACTAGACAGGCGCTTTAACCACCTAAGCCACAGCGCCAAGTGAAGTCCAGCAGAAAAGCCAGAAAATGGGAATTTCTTACGCAATGATTCAAATTTCTACTAAATGTTGTGCATTGATGGAGTGGTTGCAGCTTGCATTTTTTCACCAACTTGGAGTTACGGTCCCCTCAGCTAGTGCCTGATCTGTGACCTTCAATAAAAATGCAGCAAAAAACTTTTTGACCCTGTTCTCAGAATCTATCACCTGGAGGTAGGGACTTATGTAGACGAGGTGGCCGAGTGGTTAAGGTGATGGACTGCTAATCCATTGTGCTCTGCATGCATGGGTTCAAATCCCATCCTTGTCGGTTCCTTCTACCTTTTACCACTTTGCAGCTTGCCTAGTAGATTCTTTGCAACTTGCCTTGTAGATACTTTATTGTCAGCATATGCAGTGGATGCTGCCACCATGGCAGTTTTCTATTTTTGATTCAGAAACGTGCCTCATGTGACCTATCAACCTGGCATTAGTAATCCTGCATTGTTTTTCCATTTCTCTTGCATGGTGCTTAATACTATCCAATAAAGAAGATGAGGACATTTCCTTCTTTTGGGCATTCAGCCAGCATACATATTTTTGACTTTGCTCGGACATTCTTAGGACTGTGGGATAGACAAGTTTGAAGTCACATATGATTGAACGTCTACTTCTTGGTATGAAAAGCTCAAAATTGCAAAGAAAGAAAGGCACTGCTGAGATTCGAACTCAGGATCTCCTGTTTACAAGACAGGCGCTTTAACCAACTAAGCCACAGCGCCATGACAACCCTTGCCTTAAAGTCAGAAAATGGGAATTGCTATGCAATGATTAAAATGTCTACAAAATGCTGTATATTGACGGAGCAGTTGCAGCTTGCATTTTTTGAGTTACGGTCCATTCAGCCAGTGCTTAATATGTGACCTTCAATGAAAATGCAGCCAAAGACTTGTTGATCATGTTGTCAGAATGTCTCACCTGGAGTGGTTGCCTTTTAAAGACGAGGTGGCCGAGGGGTTAAGTCGATGGACGGCTAATCCATTGTGCTCTGCATGCCTTTTCCAACTTGGTATCTTGCTTTGTAGATTTTTTATTGTCTTTGCAGGCATGGGAGTTTTCTATTTCCAATCCAGAAGGGTGCGTTACGTGACCTATCAACCAGGCCTTAGAAATCCTGCCTTGTTTTCCAATTCCTCTTGCATGGTGCTTAATGCTATCCTATAAAGAAGATGAGGACATTTCTTTCTTTTGGACGTTTAGCCAGCATCCATATTTTTGACTTTGCTCGGACTGTCTTAGGGCTGTGGGATGGTCAATATTGATGTCAGATAGGATTGAACATCTGCTTTTTGGTATGAAAAGCTTAAAATTTAGTGGGAAAAAAAGGCACTGCTGAGATTTGAACTCAGGATCTCCTGTTTACTAGACAGGCGCTTTACCCAACTAAGCCACAGCACCACATGAAGTCCAGCAGAAAAGCCAGAAAATGGGAATTTCTTACGCAATGATTATAATTTCTACTAAATGTTGTGCATTGATGGAGTGGTTGCAGCTTGCATTTTTTCACCAACTTGGAGTTACGGTCCCCTCAGCCAGTGCCTGATCTGTGACCTTCAATAAAAATGCAGCAAAAAACTTTTTGACCCTGTTCTCAGAATCTATCATCTGGAGGTAGGGACTTATGTAGACGAGGTGGCCGAGTGGTTAAGGCGATGGACTGCTAATCCATTGTGCTCTGCATGCATGGGTTCAAATCCCATCCTTGTCGGTTTCTTCTACCTTTTACCACTTTGCAGCTTGCCTAGTAGATTCTTTGCAACTTGCCTTGTAGATACTTTATTGTCAGCATATGCAGTGGATGCTGCCACCATGGCAGTTTTCTATTTTTGATTCAGAAACGTGCCTCATGTGACCTATCAACCTGGCATTAGTAATCCTGCATTGTTTTTCCATTTCTCTTGCATGGTGCTTAATACTATCCAATAAAGAAGATGAGGACATTTCCTTCTTTTGGGCATTCAGCCAGCATACATATTTTTGACTTTGCTCGGACATTCTTAGGACTGTGGGATAGACAAGTTTGAAGTCACATATGATTGAACGTCTACTTCTTGGTATGAAAAGCTCAAAATTGCAAAGAAAGAAAGGCACTGCTGAGATTCGAACTCAGGATCTCCTGTTTACAAGACAGGCGCTTTAACCAACTAAGCCACAGCGCCATGACAACCCTTGCCTTAAAGTCAGAAAATGGGAATTGCTATGCAATGATTAAAATGTCTACAAAATGCTGTATATTGACGGAGCAGTTGAAGCTTGCATTTTTTGAGTTACGGTCCATTCAGCCAGTGCTTAATATGTGACCTTCAATGAAAATGCAGCCAAAGACTTATTGATCATGTTGTCAGAATGTCTCACCTGGAGTGGTTGCCTTTTAAAGACGAGGTGGCCGAGGGGTTAAGTCGATGGACGGCTAATCCATTGTGCTCTGCATGCCTTTTCCAACTTGGTATCTTGCTTTGTAGATTTTTTATTGTCTTTGCAGGCATGGGAGTTTTCTATTTCCAATCCAGAAGGGTGCGTTACGTGACCTATCAACCAGGCCTTAGAAATCCTGCCTTGTTTTCCAATTCCTCTTGCATGGTGCTTAATGCTATCCTATAAAGAAGATGAGGACATTTCTTTCTTTTGGACGTTTAGCCAGCATCCATATTTTTGACTTTGCTCGGACTGTCTTAGGGCTGTGGGATGGTCAATATTGATGTCAGATAGGATTGAACATCTGCTTTTTGGTATGAAAAGCTTAAAATTTAGGGGGAAAAAAGGCACTGCTGAGATTTGAACTCAGGATCTCCTGTTTACTAGACAGGCACTTTAACCAACTAAGCCACAGCACCACATGAAGTCCAGCAGAAAAGCCAGAAAATGGGAATTTCTTACGCAATTATTCAAATGTCTACTAAATGTTGTGCATTGATGGAGTGGTTGCAGCTTGCATTTTTTCACCAACTTGGAGTTACGGTCCCCTCAGCCAGTGCCTGATCTGTGACCTTCAATAAAAATGCAGCAAAAAACTTTTTGACCCTGTTCTCAGAATCTATCACCTGGAGGTAGGGACTTATGTAGACGAGGTGGCCGAGTGGTTAAGGCGATGGACTGCTAATCCATTGTGCTCTGCATGCATGGGTTCAAATCCCATCCTCGTCGGTTTCTTCTACTTTTTACCACTTTGCAGCTTGCCTAGTAGATTCTTTGCAACTTGCCTTGTAGATTCTTTATTGTCAGCATATGCAGTGGATGCTCCCACCATGGCAGTTTTCTATTTTTGATTCAGAAACGTGCCTCATGTGACCTATCAACCTGGCATTAGTAATCCTGCATTGTTTTTCCATTTCTCTTGCATGGTGCTTAATACTATCCAATAAAGAAGATGAGGACATTTCCTTCTTTTGGGCATTCAGCCAGCATACATATTTTTGACTTTGCTCGGACATTCTTAGGACTGTGGGATAGACAAGTTTGAAGTCACATATGATTGAACGTCTACTTCTTGGTATGAAAAGCTCAAAATTGCAAAGAAAGAAAGGCACTGCTAAGATTCGAACTCAGGATCTCCTGTTTACAAGACAGGCGCTTTAACCAACTAAGCCACAGCGCCATGACAACCAATGCAAAAAAGTCAGAAAGTCAGAAAGTCAGAAGGTCAGAAAATGGGAATTGCTATGCAATGATTAAAATGTCTACAAAATGCTGTATATTGACGGAGCAGTTGCAGCTTGCATTTTTTGAGTTACGGTTCATTCAGCCAGTGCTTAATATGTGACCTTCAATGAAAATGCAGCCAAAGACTTGTTGATCATGTTGTCAGAATGTCTCACCTGGAGTGGTTGCCTTTTAAAGACGAGGTGGCCGAGGGGTTAAGTCGATGGACGGCTAATCCATTGTGCTCTGCATGCCTTTTCCAACTTGGTATCTTGCTTTGTAGATTTTTTATTGTCTTTGCAGGCATGGGAGTTTTCTATTTCCAATCCAGAAGGGTGCGTTACGTGACCTATCTACCAGGCCTTAGAAATCCTGCCTTGTTTTCCAATTCCTCTTGCATGGTGCTTATTGCTATCCTATAAAGAAGATGAGGACATTTCTTTCTTTTGGGCGTTTAGCCAGCATCCATATTTTTGACTTTGCTCGGACTGTCTTAGGGCTGTGGAATGGACAATATTGATGTCAGATAGGATTGGACATCTGCTTTTTGGTATGAAAAGCTTAAAATTTAGGGGAAAAAAAGGCACTGCTGAGATTTGAACTCAGAATCTCCTGTTTACTAGACAGGCGCTTTAACCACCTAAGCCACAGCGCCAAGTGAAGTCCAGCAGAAAAGCCAGAAAATGGGAATTTCTTACGCAATGATTCAAATTTCTACTAAATGTTGTGCATTGATGGAGTGGTTGCAGCTTGCATTTTTTCACCAACTTGGAGTTACGGTCCCCTCAGCTAGTGCCTGATCTGTGACCTTCAATAAAAATGCAGCAAAAAACTTTTTGACCCTGTTCTCAGAATCTATCACCTGGAGGTAGGGACTTATGTAGACGAGGTGGCCGAGTGGTTAAGGTGATGGACTGCTAATCCATTGTGCTCTGCATGCATGGGTTCAAATCCCATCCTTGTCGGTTCCTTCTACCTTTTACCACTTTGCAGATTGCCTAGTAGATTCTTTGCAACTTGCCTTGTAGATTCTTTATTGTCAGCATATGCAGTGGATGCTGCCACCATGGCAGTTTTCTATTTTTGATTCAGAAACGTGCCTCATGTGACCTATCAACCTGGCATTAGTAATCCTGCATTGTTTTTCCATTTCTCTTGCATGGTGCTTAATACAATCCAATAAAGAAGATGAGGACATTTCCTTCTTTTGGGCATTCAGCCAGCATACATATTTTTGACTTTGCTCGGACATTCTTAGGACTGTGGGATAGACAAGTTTGAAGTCACATATGATTGAACGTCTACTTCTTGGTATGAAAAGCTCAAAATTGCAAAGAAAGAAAGGCACTGCTGAGATTCGAACTCAGGATCTCCTGTTTACAAGACAGGCGCTTTAACCAACTAAGCCACAGCGCCATGACAACCCTTGCCTTAAAGTCAGAAAATGGGAATTGCTATGCAATGATTAAAATGTCTACAAAATGCTGTATATTGACGGAGCAGTTGAAGCTTGCATTTTTTGAGTTACGGTCCATTCAGCCAGTGCTTAATATGTGACCTTCAATGAAAATGCAGCCAAAGACTTATTGATCATGTTGTCAGAATGTCTCACCTGGAGTGGTTGCCTTTTAAAGACGAGGTGGCCGAGGGGTTAAGTCGATGGACGGCTAATCCATTGTGCTCTGCATGCCTTTTCCAACTTGGTATCTTGCTTTGTAGATTTTTTATTGTCTTTGCAGGCATGGGAGTTTTCTATTTCCAATCCAGAAGGGTGCGTTACGTGACCTATCAACCAGGCCTTAGAAATCCTGCCTTGTTTTCCAATTCCTCTTGCATGGTGCTTAATGCTATCCTATAAAGAAGATGAGGACATTTCTTTCTTTTGGACGTTTAGCCAGCATCCATATTTTTGACTTTGCTCGGACTGTCTTAGGGCTGTGGGATGGTCAATATTGATGTCAGATAGGATTGAACATCTGCTTTTTGGTATGAAAAGCTTAAAATTTAGGGGGAAAAAGGCACTGCTGAGATTTGAACTCAGGATCTCCTGTTTACTAGACAGGCACTTTAACCAACTAAGCCACAGCACCACATGAAGTCCAGCAGAAAAGCCAGAAAATGGGAATTTCTTACGCAATTATTCAAATGTCTACTAAATGTTGTGCATTGATGGAGTGGTTGCAGCTTGCATTTTTTCACCAACTTGGAGTTACGGTCCCCTCAGCCAGTGCCTGATCTGTGACCTTCAATAAAAATGCAGCAAAAAACTTTTTGACCCTGTTCTCAGAATCTATCACCTGGAGGTAGGGACTTATGTAGACGAGGTGGCCGAGTGGTTAAGGCGATGGACTGCTAATCCATTGTGCTCTGCATGCATGGGTTCAAATCCCATCCTCGTCGGTTTCTTCTACTTTTTACCACTTTGCAGCTTGCCTAGTAGATTCTTTGCAACTTGCCTTGTAGATTCTTTATTGTCAGCATATGCAGTGGATGCTCCCACCATGGCAGTTTTCTATTTTTGATTCAGAAACGTGCCTCATGTGACCTATCAACCTGGCATTAGTAATCCTGCATTGTTTTTCCATTTCTCTTGCATGGTGCTTAATACTATCCAATAAAGAAGATGAGGACATTTCCTTCTTTTGGGCATTCAGCCAGCATACATATTTTTGACTTTGCTCGGACATTCTTAGGACTGTGGGATAGACAAGTTTGAAGTCACATATGATTGAACGTCTACTTCTTGGTATGAAAAGCTCAAAATTGCAAAGAAAGAAAGGCACTGCTGAGATTTGAACTCAGGATCTCCTGTTTACAAGACAGGCGCTTTAACCAACTAAGCCACAGCGCCATGACAACCAATGCCAAAAAGCCAAAAAGTCAGAAAGTCAGAAAATGGGAATTGCTATGCAATGATTAAAATGTCTACAAAATGCTGTATATTGACAGAGCAGTTGCAGCTTGCATTTTTTGAGTTACGGTCCATTCAGCCAGTGCTTAATATGTGACCTTCAATGAAAATGCAGCCAAAGACTTGTTGATCATGTTGTCAGAATGTCTCACCTGGAGTGGTTGCCTTTTAAAGACGAGGTGGCCGAGGGGTTAAGTCGATGGACGGCTAATCCATTGTGCTCTGCATGCCTTTTCCAACTTGGTATCTTGCTTTGTAGATTTTTTATTGTCTTTGCAGGCATGGGAGTTTTCTATTTCCAATCCAGAAGGGTGCGTTACGTGACCTATCAACCAGGCCTTAGAAATCCTGCCTTGTTTTCCAATTCCTCTTGCATGGTGCTTAATGCTATCCTATAAAGAAGATGAGGACATTTCTTTCTTTTGGGCGTTTAGCCAGCATCCATATTTTTGACTTTGCTCGGACTGTCTTAGGGCTGTGGGATGGTCAATATTGATGTCAGATAGGATTGAACATCTGCTTTTTGGTATGAAAAGCTTAAAATTTAGTGGGAAAAAAGGCACTGCTGAGATTTGAACTCAGGATCTCCTGTTTACTAGACAGGCGCTTTACCCAACTAAGCCACAGCACCACATGAAGTCCAGCAGAAAAGCCAGAAAATGGGAATTTCTTACGCAATGATTCAAATTTCTACTAAATGTTGTGCATTGATGGAGTGGTTGCAGCTTGCATTTTTTCATCAACTTGGAGTTACGGTCCCCTCAGCCAGTGCCTGATCTGTGACCTTCAATAAAAATGCAGCAAAAAACTTTTTGACCCTGTTCTCAGAATCTATCATCTGGAGGTAGGGACTTATGTAGACGAGGTGGCCGAGTGGTTAAGGCGATGGACTGCTAATCCATTGTGCTCTGCATGCATGGGTTCAAATCCCATCCTTGTCGGTTTCTTCTACCTTTTACCACTTTGCAGCTTGCCTAGTAGATTCTTTGCAACTTGCCTTGTAGATACTTTATTGTCAGCATATGCAGTGGATGCTGCCACCATGGCAGTTTTCTATTTTTGATTCAGAAACGTGCCTCATGTGACCTATCAACCTGGCATTAGTAATCCTGCATTGTTTTTCCATTTCTCTTGCATGGTGCTTAATACTATCCAATAAAGAAGATGAGGACATTTCCTTCTTTTGGGCATTCAGCCAGCATACATATTTTTGACTTTGCTCGGACATTCTTAGGACTGTGGGATAGACAAGTTTGAAGTCACATATGATTGAACGTCTACTTCTTGGTATGAAAAGCTCAAAATTGCAAAGAAAGAAAGGCACTGCTGAGATTCGAACTCAGGATCTCCTGTTTACAAGACAGGCGCTTTAACCAACTAAGCCACAGCGCCATGACAACCCTTGCCTTAAAGTCAGAAAATGGGAATTGCTATGCAATGATTAAAATGTCTACAAAATGCTGTATATTGACGGAGCAGTTGAAGCTTGCATTTTTTGAGTTACGGTCCATTCAGCCAGTGCTTAATATGTGACCTTCAATGAAAATGCAGCCAAAGACTTGTTGATCATGTTGTCAGAATGTCTCACCTGGAGTGGTTGCCTTTTAAAGACGAGGTGGCCGAGGGGTTAAGTCGATGGACGGCTAATCCATTGTGCTCTGCATGCCTTTTCCAACTTGGTATCTTGCTTTGTAGATTTTTTATTGTCTTTGCAGGCATGGGAGTTTTCTATTTCCAATCCAGAAGTGTGCGTTACGTGACCTATCAACCAGGCCTTAGAAATCCTGCCTTGTTTTCCAATTCCTCTTGCATGGTGCTTAATGCTATCCTATAAAGAAGATGAGGACATTTCTTTCTTTTGGACGTTTAGCCAGCATCCATATTTTTGACTTTGCTCGGACTGTCTTAGGGCTGTGGGATGGTCAATATTGATGTCAGATAGGATTGAACATCTGCTTTTTGGTATGAAAAGCTTAAAATTTAGGGGGAAAAAAGGCACTGCTGAGATTTGAACTCAGGATCTCCTGTTTACTAGACAGGCGCTTTAACCAACTAAGCCACAGCACCACATGAAGTCCAGCAGAAAAGCCAGAAAATGGGAATTTCTTACGCAATTATTCAAATTTCTACTAAATGTTGTGCATTGATGGAGTGGTTGCAGCTTGCATTTTTTCACCAACTTGGAGTTACGGTCCCCTCAGCCAGTGCCTGATCTGTGACCTTCAATAAAAATGCAGCAAAAAACTTTTTGACCCTGTTCTCAGAATCTATCACCTGGAGGTAGGGACTTATGTAGACGAGGTGGCCGAGTGGTTAAGGCGATGGACTGCTAATCCATTGTGCTCTGCATGCATGGGTTCAAATCCCATCCTCGTCGGTTTCTTCTACTTTTTACCACTTTGCAGCTTGCCTAGTAGATACTTTGCAACTTGCCTTGTAGATTCTTTATTGTCAGCATATGCAGTGGATGCTCCCACCATGGCAGTTTTCTATTTTTGATTCAGAAACGTGCCTCATGTGACCTATCAACCTGGCATTAGTAATCCTGCATTGTTTTTCCATTTCTCTTGCATGGTGCTTAATACTATCCAATAAAGAAGATGAGGACATTTCCTTCTTTTGGGCATTCAGCCAGCATACATATTTTTGACTTTGCTCGGACATTCTTAGGACTGTGGGATAGACAAGTTTGAAGTCACATATGATTGAACGTCTACTTCTTGGTATGAAAAGCTCAAAATTGCAAAGAAAGAAAGGCACTGCTAAGATTCGAACTCAGGATCTCCTGTTTACAAGACAGGCGCTTTAACCAACTAAGCCACAGCGCCATGACAACCAATGCAAAAAATTCAGAAAGTCAGAAAGTCAGAAAGTCAGAAGGTCAGAAAATGGGAATTGCTATGCAATGATTAAAATGTCTACAAAATGCTGTATATTGACGGAGCAGTTGCAGCTTGCATTTTTTGAGTTACGGTCCATTCAGCCAGTGCTTAATATGTGACCTTCAATGAAAATGCAGCCAAAGACTTGTTGATCATGTTGTCAGAATGTCTCACCTGGAGTGGTTGCCTTTTAAAGACGAGGTGGCCGAGGGGTTAAGTCGATGGACGGCTAATCCATTGTGCTCTGCATGCCTTTTCCAACTTGGTATCTTGCTTTGTAGATTTTTTATTGTCTTTGCAGGCATGGGAGTTTTCTATTTCCAATCCAGAAGGGTGCGTTACGTGACCTATCAACCAGGCCTTAGAAATCCTGCCTTGTTTTCCAATTCCTCTTGCATGGTGCTTAATGCTATCCTATAAAGAAGATGAGGACATTTCTTTCTTTTGGGCGTTTAGCCAGCATCCATATTTTTGACTTTGCTCGGACTGTCTTAGGGCTGTGGAATGGACAATATTGATGTCAGATAGGATTGAACATCTGCTTTTTGGTATGAAAAGCTTAAAATTTAGGGGAAAAAAGGCACTGCTGAGATTTGAACTCAGAATCTCCTGTTTACTAGACAGGCGCTTTAACCACCTAAGCCACAGCGCCAAGTGAAGTCCAGCAGAAAAGCCAGAAAATGGGAATTTCTTACGCAATGATTCAAATTTCTACTAAATGTTGTGCATTGATGGAGTGGTTGCAGCTTGCATTTTTTCACCAACTTGGAGTTACGGTCCCCTCAGCTAGTGCCTGATCTGTGACCTTCAATAAAAATGCAGCAAAAAACTTTTTGACCCTGTTCTCAGAATCTATCACCTGGAGGTAGGGACTTATGTAGACGAGGTGGCCGAGTGGTTAAGGTGATGGACTGCTAATCCATTGTGCTCTGCATGCATGGGTTCAAATCCCATCCTTGTCGGTTCCTTCTACCTTTTACCACTTTGCAGATTGCCTAGTAGATTCTTTGCAACTTGCCTTGTAGATTCTTTATTGTCAGCATATGCAGTGGATGCTGCCACCATGGCAGTTTTCTATTTTTGATTCAGAAACGTGCCTCATGTGACCTATCAACCTGGCATTAGTAATCCTGCATTGTTTTTCCATTTCTCTTGCATGGTGCTTAATACTATCCAATAAAGAAGATGAGGACATTTCCTTCTTTTGGGCATTCAGCCAGCATACATATTTTTGACTTTGCTCGGACATTCTTAGGACTGTGGGATAGACAAGTTTGAAGTCACATATGATTGAACGTCTACTTCTTGGTATGAAAAGCTCAAAATTGCAAAGAAAGAAAGGCACTGCTGAGATTCGAACTCAGGATCTCCTGTTTACAAGACAGGTGCTTTAACCAACTAAGCCACAGCGCCATGACAACCAATGCCAAAAAGTCAGAAAGTCAGAAAGTCAGAAAATGGGAATTGCTATGCAATGATTAAAATGTCTACAAAATGCTGTATATTGACGGAGCAGTTGCAGCTTGCATTTTTTGAGTTACGGTCCATTCAGCCAGTGCTCAATATGTGACCTTCAATGAAAATGCAGCCAAAGACTTGTTGATCATGTTGTCAGAATGTCTCACCTGGAGTGGTTGCCTTTTAAAGACGAGGTGGCCGAGGGGTTAAGTCGATGGACGGCTAATCCATTGTGCTCTGCATGCCTTTTCCAACTTGGTATCTTGCTTTGTAGATTTTTTATTGTCTTTGCAGGCATGGGAGTTTTCTATTTCCAATCCAGAAGGGTGCGTTACGTGACCTATCAACCAGGCCTTAGAAATCCTGCCTTGTTTTCCAATTCTTCTTGCATGGTGCTTAATGCTATCCTATAAAGAAGATGAGGACATTTCTTTCTTTTGGGCGTTTAGCCAGCATCCATATTTTTGACTTTGCTCGGACTGTCTTAGGGCTGTGGGATGGACAATATTGATGTCAGATAGGATTGAACATCTGCTTTTTGGTATGAAAAGCTTAAAATTTAGGGGAAAAAAGGCACTGCTGAGATTTGAACTCAGAATCTCCTGTTTACTAGACAGGCGCTTTAACCACCTAAGCCACAGCGCCAAGTGAAGTCCAGCAGAAAAGCCAGAAAATGGGAATTTCTTACGCAATGATTCAAATTTCTACTAAATGTTGTGCATTGATGGAGTGGTTGCAGCTTGCATTTTTTCACCAACTTGGAGTTACGGTCCCCTCAGCCAGTGCCTGATCTGTGACCTTCAATAAAAATGCAGCAAAAAACTTTTTGACCCTGTTCTCAGAATCTATCACCTGGAGGTAGGGACTTATGTAGACGAGGTGGCCGAGTGGTTAAGGCGATGGACTGCTAATCCATTGTGCTCTGCATGCATGGGTTCAAATCCCATCCTCGTCGGTTTCTTCTACTTTTTACCACTTTGCAGCTTGCCTAGTAGATACTTTGCAACTTGCCTTGTAGATTCTTTATTGTCAGCATATGCAGTGGATGCTCCCACCATGGCAGTTATCTATTTTTGATTCAGAAACGTGCCTCATGTGACCTATCAACCTGGCATTAGTAATCCTGCATTGTTTTTCCATTTCTCTTGCATGGTGCTTAATACTATCCAATAAAGAAGATGAGGACATTTCCTTCTTTTGGGCATTCAGCCAGCATACATATTTTTGACTTTGCTCGGACATTCTTAGGACTGTGGGATAGACAAGTTTGAAGTCACATATGATTGAACGTCTACTTCTTGGTATGAAAAGCTCAAAATTTCAAAGAAAGAAAGGCACTGCTGAGATTCGAACTCAGGATCTCCTGTTTACAAGACAGGCGCTTTAACCAACTAAGCCACAGCGCCATGACAACCAATGCCAAAAAGCCAAAAAGTCAGAAAGTCAGAAAATGGGAATTGCTATGCAATGATTAAAATGTCTACAAAATGCTGTATATTGACAGAGCAGTTGCAGCTTGCATTTTTTGAGTTACGGTCCATTCAGCCAGTGCTTAATATGTGACCTTCAATGAAAATGCAGCCAAAGACTTGTTGATCATGTTGTCAGAATGTCTCACCTGGAGTGGTTGCCTTTTAAAGACGAGGTGGCCGAGGGGTTAAGTCGATGGACGGCTAATCCATTGTGCTCTGCATGCCTTTTCCAACTTGGTATCTTGCTTTGTAGATTTTTTATTGTCTTTGCAGGCATGGGAGTTTTCTATTTCCAATCCAGAAGGGTGCGTTACGTGACCTATCAACCAGGCCTTAGAAATCCTGCCTTGTTTTCCAATTCCTCTTGCATGGTGCTTAATGCTATCCTATAAAGAAGATGAGGACATTTCTTTCTTTTGGGCGTTTAGCCAGCATCCATATTTTTGACTTTGCTCGGACTGTCTTAGGGCTGTGGGATGGACAATATTGATGTCAGATAGGATTGAACATCTGCTTTTTGGTATGAAAAGCTTAAAATTTAGGGGAAAAAAGGCACTGCTGAGATTTGAACTCAGAATCTCCTGTTTACTAGACAGGCGCTTTAACCACCTAAGCCACAGCGCCAAGTGAAGTCCAGCAGAAAAGCCAGAAAATGGGAATTTCTTACGCAATGATTCAAATTTCTACTAAATGTTGTGCATTGATGGAGTGGTTGCAGCTTGCATTTTTTCACCAACTTGGAGTTACGGTCCCCTCAGCTAGTGCCTGATCTGTGAACTTCAATAAAAATGCAGCAAAAAACTTTTTGACCCTGTTCTCAGAATCTATCACCTGGAGGTAGGGACTTATGTAGACGAGGTGGCCGAGTGGTTAAGGTGATGGACTGCTAATCCATTGTGCTCTGCATGCTTGGGTTCAAATCCCATCCTTGTCGGTTCCTTCTACCTTTTACCACTTTGCAGATTGCCTAGTAGATTCTTTGCAACTTGCCTTGTAGATTCTTTATTGTCAGCATATGCAGTGGATGCTGCCACCATGGCAGTTTTCTATTTTTGATTCAGAAACGTGCCTCATGTGACCTATCAACCTGGCATTAGTAATCCTGCATTGTTTTTCCATTTCTCTTGCATGGTGCTTAATACTATCCAATAAAGAAGATGAGGACATTTCCTTCTTTTGGGCATTCAGCCAGCATACATATTTTTGACTTTGCTCGGACATTCTTAGGACTGTGGGATAGACAAGTTTGAAGTCACATATGATTGAACGTCTACTTCTTGGTATGAAAAGCTCAAAATTGCAAAGAAAGAAAGGCACTGCTGAGATTCTAACTCAGGATCTCCTGTTTACAAGACAGACGCTTTAACCAACTAAGCCACAGCACCATGACAACCCTTGCCTTAAAGTCAGAAAATGGGAATTGCTATGCAATGATTAAAATGTATACAAAATGCTGTATATTGACGGAGCAGTTGCAGCTTGCATTTTTTGAGTTACGGTCCATTCAGCCAGTGCTTAATATGTTACCTTCAATGAAAATGCAGCCAAAAACTTGTTGATCCTGTTGTCAGAATGTCTCACCTGGAGTGGTTGCCTTTTAAAGACGAGGTGGCCGAGGGGTTAAGTCGATGGACGGCTAATCCATTGTGCTCTGCATGCCTTTTCCAACTTGGTATCTTGCTTTGAAGATTTTTTATTGTCTTTGCAGGCATGGGAGTTTTCTATTTCCAATCCAGAAGGGTGCGTTACGTGACCTATCAACCAGGCCTTAGAAATCCTGCCTTGTTTTCCAATTTCTCTTGCATGGTGCTTAATGCTATCCTATAAAGAAGATGAGGACATTTCTTTCTTTTGGACGTTTAGCCAGCATCCATATTTTTGACTTTGCTCGGACTGTCTTAGGGCTGTGGGATGGTCAATATTGATGTCAGATAGGATTGAACATCTGCTTTTTGGTATGAAAAGCTTAAAATTTAGTGGGAAAAAAGGCACTGCTGAGATTTGAACTCAGGATCTCCTGTTTACTAGACAGGCGCTTTAACCAACTAAGCCACAGCACCACATGAAGTCCAGCAGAAAAGCCAGAAAATGGGAATTTCTGAAGCAATGATTCAAATTTCTACTAAATGTTGTGCATTGATGGAGTGGTTGCAGCTTGCATTTTTTCACCAACTTGGAGTTACGGTCTCCTCAGCCAGTGCCTGATCTGTGACCTTCAATAAAAATGCAGCAAAAAACTTTTTGACCCTGTTCTCAGAATCTATCATCTGGAGGTAGGGACTTATGTAGACGAGGTGGCCGAGTGGTTAAGGCGATGGACTGCTAATCCATTGTGCTCTGCATGCATGGGTTCAAATCCCATCCTCGTCGGTTTCTTCTACTTTTTACCACTTTGCAGCTTGCCTAGTAGATTCTTTGCAACTTGCCTTGTAGATTCTTTATTGTCAGCATATGCAGTGGATGCTCCCACCATGGCAGTTTTCTATTTTTGATTCAGAAACGTGCCTCATGTGACCTATCAACCTGGCATTAGTAATCCTGCATTGTTTTTCCATTTCTCTTGCATGGTGCTTAATACTATCCAATAAAGAAGATGAGGACATTTCCTTCTTTTGGGCATTCAGCCAGCATACATATTTTTGACTTTGCTCGGACATTCTTAGGACTGTGGGATAGACAAGTTTGAAGTCACATATGATTGAACGTCTACTTCTTGGTATGAAAAGCTCAAAATTGCAAAGAAAGAAAGGCACTGCTAAGATTCGAACTCAGGATCTCCTGTTTACAAGACAGGCGCTTTAACCAACTAAGCCACAGCGCCATGACAACCAATGCAAAAAAGTCAGAAAGTCAGAAAGTCAGAAAGTCAGAAAATGGGAATTGCTATGCAATGATTAAAATGTCTACAAAATGCTGTATATTGACGGAGCAGTTGCAGCTTGCATTTTTTGAGTTACGGTCCATTCAGCCAGTGCTTAATATGTGACCTTCAATGAAAATGCAGCCAAAGACTTGTTGATCATGTTGTCAGAATGTCTCACCTGGAGTGGTTGCCTTTTAAAGACGAGGTGGCCGAGGGGTTAAGTCGATGGACGGCTAATCCATTGTGCTCTGCATGCCTTTTCCAACTTGGTATCTTGCTTTGTAGATTTTTTATTGTCTTTGCAGGCATGGGAGTTTTCTATTTCCAATCCAGAAGGGTGCGTTACGTGACCTATCAACCAGGCCTTAGAAATCCTGCCTTGTTTTCCAATTCCTCTTGCATGGTGCTTAATGCTATCCTATAAAGAAGATGAGGACATTTCTTTCTTTTGGACGTTTAGCCAGCATCCATATTTTTGACTTTGCTCGGACTGTCTTAGGGCTGTGGGATGGTCAATATTGATGTCAGATAGGATTGAACATCTGCTTTTTGGTATGAAAAGCTTAAAATTTAGTGGGAAAAAAAGGCACTGCTGAGATTTGAACTCAGGATCTCCTGTTTACTAGACAGGCGCTTTACCCAACTAAGCCACAGCACCACATGAAGTCCAGCAGAAAAGCCAGAAAATGGGAATTTCTTACGCAATGATTATAATTTCTACTAAATGTTGTGCATTGATGGAGTGGTTGCAGCTTGCATTTTTTCACCAACTTGGAGTTACGGTCCCCTCAGCCAGTGCCTGATCTGTGACCTTCAATAAAAATGCAGCAAAAAACTTTTTGACCCTGTTCTCAGAATCTATCATCTGGAGGTAGGGACTTATGTAGACGAGGTGGCCGAGTGGTTAAGGCGATGGACTGCTAATCCATTGTGCTCTGCATGCATGGGTTCAAATCCCATCCTTGTCGGTTTCTTCTACCTTTTACCACTTTGCAGCTTGCCTAGTAGATTCTTTGCAACTTGCCTTGTAGATACTTTATTGTCAGCATATGCAGTGGATGCTGCCACCATGGCAGTTTTCTATTTTTGATTCAGAAACGTGCCTCATGTGACCTATCAACCTGGCATTAGTAATCCTGCATTGTTTTTCCATTTCTCTTGCATGGTGCTTAATACTATCCAATAAAGAAGATGAGGACATTTCCTTCTTTTGGGCATTCAGCCAGCATACATATTTTTGACTTTGCTCGGACATTCTTAGGACTGTGGGATAGACAAGTTTGAAGTCACATATGATTGAACGTCTACTTCTTGGTATGAAAAGCTCAAAATTGCAAAGAAAGAAAGGCACTGCTGAGATTCGAACTCAGGATCTCCTGTTTACAAGACAGGCGCTTTAACCAACTAAGCCACAGCGCCATGACAACCCTTGCCTTAAAGTCAGAAAATGGGAATTGCTATGCAATGATTAAAATGTCTACAAAATGCTGTATATTGACGGAGCAGTTGCAGCTTGCATTTTTTGAGTTACGGTCCATTCAGCCAGTGCTTAATATGTGACCTTCAATGAAAATGCAGCCAAAGACTTGTTGATCATGTTGTCAGAATGTCTCACCTGGAGTGGTTGCCTTTTAAAGACGAGGTGGCCGAGGGGTTAAGTCGATGGACGGCTAATCCATTGTGCTCTGCATGCCTTTTCCAACTTGGTATCTTGCTTTGTAGATTTTTTATTGTCTTTGCAGGCATGGGAGTTTTCTATTTCCAATCCAGAAGGGTGCGTTACGTGACCTATCTACCAGGCCTTAGAAATCCTGCCTTGTTTTCCAATTCCTCTTGCATGGTGCTTATTGCTATCCTATAAAGAAGATGAGGACATTTCTTTCTTTTGGGCGTTTAGCCAGCATCCATATTTTTGACTTTGCTCGGACTGTCTTAGGGCTGTGGAATGGACAATATTGATGTCAGATAGGATTGGACATCTGCTTTTTGGTATGAAAAGCTTAAAATTTAGGGGAAAAAAAGGCACTGCTGAGATTTGAACTCAGAATCTCCTGTTTACTAGACAGGCGCTTTAACCACCTAAGCCACAGCGCCAAGTGAAGTCCAGCAGAAAAGCCAGAAAATGGGAATTTCTTACGCAATGATTCAAATTTCTACTAAATGTTGTGCATTGATGGAGTGGTTGCAGCTTGCATTTTTTCACCAACTTGGAGTTACGGTCCCCTCAGCTAGTGCCTGATCTGTGACCTTCAATAAAAATGCAGCAAAAAACTTTTTGACCCTGTTCTCAGAATCTATCACCTGGAGGTAGGGACTTATGTAGACGAGGTGGCCGAGTGGTTAAGGTGATGGACTGCTAATCCATTGTGCTCTGCATGCATGGGTTCAAATCCCATCCTTGTCGGTTCCTTCTACCTTTTACCACTTTGCAGCTTGCCTAGTAGATTCTTTGCAACTTGCCTTGTAGATACTTTATTGTCAGCATATGCAGTGGATGCTGCCACCATGGCAGTTTTCTATTTTTGATTCAGAAACGTGCCTCATGTGACCTATCAACCTGGCATTAGTAATCCTGCATTGTTTTTCCATTTCTCTTGCATGGTGCTTAATACTATCCAATAAAGAAGATGAGGACATTTCCTTCTTTTGGGCATTCAGCCAGCATACATATTTTTGACTTTGCTCGGACATTCTTAGGACTGTGGGATAGACAAGTTTGAAGTCACATATGATTGAACGTCTACTTCTTGGTATGAAAAGCTCAAAATTGCAAAGAAAGAAAGGCACTGCTGAGATTCGAACTCAGGATCTCCTGTTTACAAGACAGGCGCTTTAACCAACTAAGCCACAGCGCCATGACAACCCTTGCCTTAAAGTCAGAAAATGGGAATTGCTATGCAATGATTAAAATGTCTACAAAATGCTGTATATTGACGGAGCAGTTGCAGCTTGCATTTTTTGAGTTACGGTCCATTCAGCCAGTGCTTAATATGTGACCTTCAATGAAAATGCAGCCAAAGACTTGTTGATCATGTTGTCAGAATGTCTCACCTGGAGTGGTTGCCTTTTAAAGACGAGGTGGCCGAGGGGTTAAGTCGATGGACGGCTAATCCATTGTGCTCTGCATGCCTTTTCCAACTTGGTATCTTGCTTTGTAGATTTTTTATTGTCTTTGCAGGCATGGGAGTTTTCTATTTCCAATCCAGAAGGGTGCGTTACGTGACCTATCAACCAGGCCTTAGAAATCCTGCCTTGTTTTCCAATTCCTCTTGCATGGTGCTTAATGCTATCCTATAAAGAAGATGAGGACATTTCTTTCTTTTGGACGTTTAGCCAGCATCCATATTTTTGACTTTGCTCGGACTGTCTTAGGGCTGTGGGATGGTCAATATTGATGTCAGATAGGATTGAACATCTGCTTTTTGGTATGAAAAGCTTAAAATTTAGTGGGAAAAAAAGGCACTGCTGAGATTTGAACTCAGGATCTCCTGTTTACTAGACAGGCGCTTTACCCAACTAAGCCACAGCACCACATGAAGTCCAGCAGAAAAGCCAGAAAATGGGAATTTCTTACGCAATGATTATAATTTCTACTAAATGTTGTGCATTGATGGAGTGGTTGCAGCTTGCATTTTTTCACCAACTTGGAGTTACGGTCCCCTCAGCCAGTGCCTGATCTGTGACCTTCAATAAAAATGCAGCAAAAAACTTTTTGACCCTGTTCTCAGAATCTATCATCTGGAGGTAGGGACTTATGTAGACGAGGTGGCCGAGTGGTTAAGGCGATGGACTGCTAATCCATTGTGCTCTGCATGCATGGGTTCAAATCCCATCCTTGTCGGTTTCTTCTACCTTTTACCACTTTGCAGCTTGCCTAGTAGATTCTTTGCAACTTGCCTTGTAGATACTTTATTGTCAGCATATGCAGTGGATGCTGCCACCATGGCAGTTTTCTATTTTTGATTCAGAAACGTGCCTCATGTGACCTATCAACCTGGCATTAGTAATCCTGCATTGTTTTTCCATTTCTCTTGCATGGTGCTTAATACTATCCAATAAAGAAGATGAGGACATTTCCTTCTTTTGGGCATTCAGCCAGCATACATATTTTTGACTTTGCTCGGACATTCTTAGGACTGTGGGATAGACAAGTTTGAAGTCACATATGATTGAACGTCTACTTCTTGGTATGAAAAGCTCAAAATTGCAAAGAAAGAAAGGCACTGCTGAGATTCGAACTCAGGATCTCCTGTTTACAAGACAGGCGCTTTAACCAACTAAGCCACAGCGCCATGACAACCCTTGCCTTAAAGTCAGAAAATGGGAATTGCTATGCAATGATTAAAATGTCTACAAAATGCTGTATATTGACGGAGCAGTTGAAGCTTGCATTTTTTGAGTTACGGTCCATTCAGCCAGTGCTTAATATGTGACCTTCAATGAAAATGCAGCCAAAGACTTATTGATCATGTTGTCAGAATGTCTCACCTGGAGTGGTTGCCTTTTAAAGACGAGGTGGCCGAGGGGTTAAGTCGATGGACGGCTAATCCATTGTGCTCTGCATGCCTTTTCCAACTTGGTATCTTGCTTTGTAGATTTTTTATTGTCTTTGCAGGCATGGGAGTTTTCTATTTCCAATCCAGAAGGGTGCGTTACGTGACCTATCAACCAGGCCTTAGAAATCCTGCCTTGTTTTCCAATTCCTCTTGCATGGTGCTTAATGCTATCCTATAAAGAAGATGAGGACATTTCTTTCTTTTGGACGTTTAGCCAGCATCCATATTTTTGACTTTGCTCGGACTGTCTTAGGGCTGTGGGATGGTCAATATTGATGTCAGATAGGATTGAACATCTGCTTTTTGGTATGAAAAGCTTAAAATTTAGGGGGAAAAAAGGCACTGCTGAGATTTGAACTCAGGATCTCCTGTTTACTAGACAGGCACTTTAACCAACTAAGCCACAGCACCACATGAAGTCCAGCAGAAAAGCCAGAAAATGGGAATTTCTTACGCAATTATTCAAATGTCTACTAAATGTTGTGCATTGATGGAGTGGTTGCAGCTTGCATTTTTTCACCAACTTGGAGTTACGGTCCCCTCAGCCAGTGCCTGATCTGTGACCTTCAATAAAAATGCAGCAAAAAACTTTTTGACCCTGTTCTCAGAATCTATCACCTGGAGGTAGGGACTTATGTAGACGAGGTGGCCGAGTGGTTAAGGCGATGGACTGCTAATCCATTGTGCTCTGCATGCATGGGTTCAAATCCCATCCTCGTCGGTTTCTTCTACTTTTTACCACTTTGCAGCTTGCCTAGTAGATTCTTTGCAACTTGCCTTGTAGATTCTTTATTGTCAGCATATGCAGTGGATGCTCCCACCATGGCAGTTTTCTATTTTTGATTCAGAAACGTGCCTCATGTGACCTATCAACCTGGCATTAGTAATCCTGCATTGTTTTTCCATTTCTCTTGCATGGTGCTTAATACTATCCAATAAAGAAGATGAGGACATTTCCTTCTTTTGGGCATTCAGCCAGCATACATATTTTTGACTTTGCTCGGACATTCTTAGGACTGTGGGATAGACAAGTTTGAAGTCACATATGATTGAACGTCTACTTCTTGGTATGAAAAGCTCAAAATTGCAAAGAAAGAAAGGCACTGCTAAGATTCGAACTCAGGATCTCCTGTTTACAAGACAGGCGCTTTAACCAACTAAGCCACAGCGCCATGACAACCAATGCAAAAAAGTCAGAAAGTCAGAAAGTCAGAAGGTCAGAAAATGGGAATTGCTATGCAATGATTAAAATGTCTACAAAATGCTGTATATTGACGGAGCAGTTGCAGCTTGCATTTTTTGAGTTACGGTCCATTCAGCCAGTGCTTAATATGTGACCTTCAATGAAAATGCAGCCAAAGACTTGTTGATCATGTTGTCAGAATGTCTCACCTGGAGTGGTTGCCTTTTAAAGACGAGGTGGCCGAGGGGTTAAGTCGATGGACGGCTAATCCATTGTGCTCTGCATGCCTTTTCCAACTTGGTATCTTGCTTTGTAGATTTTTTATTGTCTTTGCAGGCATGGGAGTTTTCTATTTCCAATCCAGAAGGGTGCGTTACGTGACCTATCTACCAGGCCTTAGAAATCCTGCCTTGTTTTCCAATTCCTCTTGCATGGTGCTTATTGCTATCCTATAAAGAAGATGAGGACATTTCTTTCTTTTGGGCGTTTAGCCAGCATCCATATTTTTGACTTTGCTCGGACTGTCTTAGGGCTGTGGAATGGACAATATTGATGTCAGATAGGATTGGACATCTGCTTTTTGGTATGAAAAGCTTAAAATTTAGGGGAAAAAAAGGCACTGCTGAGATTTGAACTCAGAATCTCCTGTTTACTAGACAGGCGCTTTAACCACCTAAGCCAAGTGAAGTCCAGCAGAAAAGCCAGAAAATGGGAATTTCTTACGCAATGATTCAAATTTCTACTAAATGTTGTGCATTGATGGAGTGGTTGCAGCTTGCATTTTTTCACCAACTTGGAGTTACGGTCCCCTCAGCTAGTGCCTGATCTGTGACCTTCAATAAAAATGCAGCAAAAAACTTTTTGACCCTGTTCTCAGAATCTATCACCTGGAGGTAGGGACTTATGTAGACGAGGTGGCCGAGTGGTTAAGGTGATGGACTGCTAATCCATTGTGCTCTGCATGCATGGGTTCAAATCCCATCCTTGTCGGTTCCTTCTACCTTTTACCACTTTGCAGATTGCCTAGTAGATTCTTTGCAACTTGCCTTGTAGATTCTTTATTGTCAGCATATGCAGTGGATGCTGCCACCATGGCAGTTTTCTATTTTTGATTCAGAAACGTGCCTCATGTGACCTATCAACCTGGCATTAGTAATCCTGCATTGTTTTTCCATTTCTCTTGCATGGTGCTTAATACAATCCAATAAAGAAGATGAGGACATTTCCTTCTTTTGGGCATTCAGCCAGCATACATATTTTTGACTTTGCTCGGACATTCTTAGGACTGTGGGATAGACAAGTTTGAAGTCACATATGATTGAACGTCTACTTCTTGGTATGAAAAGCTCAAAATTGCAAAGAAAGAAAGGCACTGCTGAGATTCGAACTCAGGATCTCCTGTTTACAAGACAGGCGCTTTAACCAACTAAGCCACAGCGCCATGACAACCCTTGCCTTAAAGTCAGAAAATGGGAATTGCTATGCAATGATTAAAATGTCTACAAAATGCTGTATATTGACGGAGCAGTTGAAGCTTGCATTTTTTGAGTTACGGTCCATTCAGCCAGTGCTTAATATGTGACCTTCAATGAAAATGCAGCCAAAGACTTATTGATCATGTTGTCAGAATGTCTCACCTGGAGTGGTTGCCTTTTAAAGACGAGGTGGCCGAGGGGTTAAGTCGATGGACGGCTAATCCATTGTGCTCTGCATGCCTTTTCCAACTTGGTATCTTGCTTTGTAGATTTTTTATTGTCTTTGCAGGCATGGGAGTTTTCTATTTCCAATCCAGAAGGGTGCGTTACGTGACCTATCAACCAGGCCTTAGAAATCCTGCCTTGTTTTCCAATTCCTCTTGCATGGTGCTTAATGCTATCCTATAAAGAAGATGAGGACATTTCTTTCTTTTGGACGTTTAGCCAGCATCCATATTTTTGACTTTGCTCGGACTGTCTTAGGGCTGTGGGATGGTCAATATTGATGTCAGATAGGATTGAACATCTGCTTTTTGGTATGAAAAGCTTAAAATTTAGGGGGAAAAAGGCACTGCTGAGATTTGAACTCAGGATCTCCTGTTTACTAGACAGGCACTTTAACCAACTAAGCCACAGCACCACATGAAGTCCAGCAGAAAAGCCAGAAAATGGGAATTTCTTACGCAATTATTCAAATGTCTACTAAATGTTGTGCATTGATGGAGTGGTTGCAGCTTGCATTTTTTCACCAACTTGGAGTTACGGTCCCCTCAGCCAGTGCCTGATCTGTGACCTTCAATAAAAATGCAGCAAAAAACTTTTTGACCCTGTTCTCAGAATCTATCACCTGGAGGTAGGGACTTATGTAGACGAGGTGGCCGAGTGGTTAAGGCGATGGACTGCTAATCCATTGTGCTCTGCATGCATGGGTTCAAATCCCATCCTCGTCGGTTTCTTCTACTTTTTACCACTTTGCAGCTTGCCTAGTAGATTCTTTGCAACTTGCCTTGTAGATTCTTTATTGTCAGCATATGCAGTGGATGCTCCCACCATGGCAGTTTTCTATTTTTGATTCAGAAACGTGCCTCATGTGACCTATCAACCTGGCATTAGTAATCCTGCATTGTTTTTCCATTTCTCTTGCATGGTGCTTAATACTATCCAATAAAGAAGATGAGGACATTTCCTTCTTTTGGGCATTCAGCCAGCATACATATTTTTGACTTTGCTCGGACATTCTTAGGACTGTGGGATAGACAAGTTTGAAGTCACATATGATTGAACGTCTACTTCTTGGTATGAAAAGCTCAAAATTGCAAAGAAAGAAAGGCACTGCTAAGATTCGAACTCAGGATCTCCTGTTTACAAGACAGGCGCTTTAACCAACTAAGCCACAGCGCCATGACAACCAATGCAAAAAAGTCAGAAAGTCAGAAAGTCAGAAAATGGGAATTGCTATGCAATGATTAAAATGTCTACAAAATGCTGTATATTGACGGAGCAGTTGCAGCTTGCATTTTTTGAGTTACGGTCCATTCAGCCAGTGCTTAATATGTGACCTTCAATGAAAATGCAGCCAAAGACTTGTTGATCATGTTGTCAGAATGTCTCACCTGGAGTGGTTGCCTTTTAAAGACGAGGTGGCCGAGGGGTTAAGTCGATGGACGGCTAATCCATTGTGCTCTGCATGCCTTTTCCAACTTGGTATCTTGCTTTGTAGATTTTTTATTGTCTTTGCAGGCATGGGAGTTTTCTATTTCCAATCCAGAAGGGTGCATTACGTGACCTATCAACCAGGCCTTAGAAATCCTGCCTTGTTTTCCAATTCCTCTTGCATGGTGCTTAATGCTATCCTATAAAGAAGATGAGGACATTTCTTTCTTTTGGACGTTTAGCCAGCATCCATATTTTTGACTTTGCTCGGACTGTCTTAGGGCTGTGGGATGGTCAATATTGATGTCAGATAGGATTGAACATCTGCTTTTTGGTATGAAAAGCTTAAAATTTAGTGGGAAAAAAGGCACTGCTGAGATTTGAACTCAGGATCTCCTGTTTACTAGACAGGCGCTTTACCCAACTAAGCCACAGCACCACATGAAGTCCAGCAGAAAAGCCAGAAAATGGGAATTTCTTACGCAATGATTCAAATTTCTACTAAATGTTGTGCATTGATGGAGTGGTTGCAGCTTGCATTTTTTCACCAACTTGGAGTTACGGTCCCCTCAGCCAGTGCCTGATCTGTGACCTTCAATAAAAATGCAGCAAAAAACTTTTTGACCCTGTTCTCAGAATCTATCATCTGGAGGTAGGGACTTATGTAGACGAGGTGGCCGAGTGGTTAAGGCGATGGACTGCTAATCCATTGTGCTCTGCATGCATGGGTTCAAATCCCATCCTTGTCGGTTTCTTCTACCTTTTACCACTTTGCAGCTTGCCTAGTAGATTCTTTGCAACTTGCCTTGTAGATACTTTATTGTCAGCATATGCAGTGGATGCTGCCACCATGGCAGTTTTCTATTTTTGATTCAGAAACGTGCCTCATGTGACCTATCAACCTGGCATTAGTAATCCTGCATTGTTTTTCCATTTCTCTTGCATGGTGCTTAATACTATCCAATAAAGAAGATGAGGACATTTCCTTCTTTTGGGCATTCAGCCAGCATACATATTTTTGACTTTGCTCGGACATTCTTAGGACTGTGGGATAGACAAGTTTGAAGTCACATATGATTGAACGTCTACTTCTTGGTATGAAAAGCTCAAAATTGCAAAGAAAGAAAGGCACTGCTGAGATTCGAACTCAGGATCTCCTGTTTACAAGACAGGCGCTTTAACCAACTAAGCCACAGCGCCATGACAACCCTTGCCTTAAAGTCAGAAAATGGGAATTGCTATGCAATGATTAAAATGTCTACAAAATGCTGTATATTGACGGAGCAGTTGCAGCTTGCATTTTTTGAGTTACGGTCCATTCAGCCAGTGCTTAATATGTGACCTTCAATGAAAATGCAGCCAAAGACTTGTTGATCATGTTGTCAGAATGTCTCACCTGGAGTGGTTGCCTTTTAAAGACGAGGTGGCCGAGGGGTTAAGTCGATGGACGGCTAATCCATTGTGCTCTGCATGCCTTTTCCAACTTGGTATCTTGCTTTGTAGATTTTTTATTGTCTTTGCAGGCATGGGAGTTTTCTATTTCCAATCCAGAAGGGTGCGTTACGTGACCTATCAACCAGGCCTTAGAAATCCTGCCTTGTTTTCCAATTCCTCTTGCATGGTGCTTAATGCTATCCTATAAAGAAGATGAGGACATTTCTTTCTTTTGGACGTTTAGCCAGCATCCATATTTTTGACTTTGCTCGGACTGTCTTAGGGCTGTGGGATGGTCAATATTGATGTCAGATAGGATTGAACATCTGCTTTTTGGTATGAAAAGCTTAAAATTTAGTGGGAAAAAAAGGCACTGCTGAGATTTGAACTCAGGATCTCCTGTTTACTAGACAGGCGCTTTACCCAACTAAGCCACAGCACCACATGAAGTCCAGCAGAAAAGCCAGAAAATGGGAATTTCTTACGCAATGATTATAATTTCTACTAAATGTTGTGCATTGATGGAGTGGTTGCAGCTTGCATTTTTTCACCAACTTGGAGTTACGGTCCCCTCAGCCAGTGCCTGATCTGTGACCTTCAATAAAAATGCAGCAAAAAACTTTTTGACCCTGTTCTCAGAATCTATCATCTGGAGGTAGGGACTTATGTAGACGAGGTGGCCGAGTGGTTAAGGCGATGGACTGCTAATCCATTGTGCTCTGCATGCATGGGTTCAAATCCCATCCTTGTCGGTTTCTTCTACCTTTTACCACTTTGCAGCTTGCCTAGTAGATTCTTTGCAACTTGCCTTGTAGATACTTTATTGTCAGCATATGCAGTGGATGCTGCCACCATGGCAGTTTTCTATTTTTGATTCAGAAACGTGCCTCATGTGACCTATCAACCTGGCATTAGTAATCCTGCATTGTTTTTCCATTTCTCTTGCATGGTGCTTAATACTATCCAATAAAGAAGATGAGGACATTTCCTTCTTTTGGGCATTCAGCCAGCATACATATTTTTGACTTTGCTCGGACATTCTTAGGACTGTGGGATAGACAAGTTTGAAGTCACATATGATTGAACGTCTACTTCTTGGTATGAAAAGCTCAAAATTGCAAAGAAAGAAAGGCACTGCTGAGATTCGAACTCAGGATCTCCTGTTTACAAGACAGGCGCTTTAACCAACTAAGCCACAGCGCCATGACAACCCTTGCCTTAAAGTCAGAAAATGGGAATTGCTATGCAATGATTAAAATGTCTACAAAATGCTGTATATTGACGGAGCAGTTGCAGCTTGCATTTTTTGAGTTACGGTCCATTCAGCCAGTGCTTAATATGTGACCTTCAATGAAAATGCAGCCAAAGACTTGTTGATCATGTTGTCAGAATGTCTCACCTGGAGTGGTTGCCTTTTAAAGACGAGGTGGCCGAGGGGTTAAGTCGATGGACGGCTAATCCATTGTGCTCTGCATGCCTTTTCCAACTTGGTATCTTGCTTTGTAGATTTTTTATTGTCTTTGCAGGCATGGGAGTTTTCTATTTCCAATCCAGAAGGGTGCGTTACGTGACCTATCTACCAGGCCTTAGAAATCCTGCCTTGTTTTCCAATTCCTCTTGCATGGTGCTTATTGCTATCCTATAAAGAAGATGAGGACATTTCTTTCTTTTGGGCGTTTAGCCAGCATCCATATTTTTGACTTTGCTCGGACTGTCTTAGGGCTGTGGAATGGACAATATTGATGTCAGATAGGATTGGACATCTGCTTTTTGGTATGAAAAGCTTAAAATTTAGGGGAAAAAAAGGCACTGCTGAGATTTGAACTCAGAATCTCCTGTTTACTAGACAGGCGCTTTAACCACCTAAGCCACAGCGCCAAGTGAAGTCCAGCAGAAAAGCCAGAAAATGGGAATTTCTTACGCAATGATTCAAATTTCTACTAAATGTTGTGCATTGATGGAGTGGTTGCAGCTTGCATTTTTTCACCAACTTGGAGTTACGGTCCCCTCAGCTAGTGCCTGATCTGTGACCTTCAATAAAAATGCAGCAAAAAACTTTTTGACCCTGTTCTCAGAATCTATCACCTGGAGGTAGGGACTTATGTAGACGAGGTGGCCGAGTGGTTAAGGTGATGGACTGCTAATCCATTGTGCTCTGCATGCATGGGTTCAAATCCCATCCTTGTCGGTTCCTTCTACCTTTTACCACTTTGCAGCTTGCCTAGTAGATTCTTTGCAACTTGCCTTGTAGATACTTTATTGTCAGCATATGCAGTGGATGCTGCCACCATGGCAGTTTTCTATTTTTGATTCAGAAACGTGCCTCATGTGACCTATCAACCTGGCATTAGTAATCCTGCATTGTTTTTCCATTTCTCTTGCATGGTGCTTAATACTATCCAATAAAGAAGATGAGGACATTTCCTTCTTTTGGGCATTCAGCCAGCATACATATTTTTGACTTTGCTCGGACATTCTTAGGACTGTGGGATAGACAAGTTTGAAGTCACATATGATTGAACGTCTACTTCTTGGTATGAAAAGCTCAAAATTGCAAAGAAAGAAAGGCACTGCTGAGATTCGAACTCAGGATCTCCTGTTTACAAGACAGGCGCTTTAACCAACTAAGCCACAGCGCCATGACAACCCTTGCCTTAAAGTCAGAAAATGGGAATTGCTATGCAATGATTAAAATGTCTACAAAATGCTGTATATTGACGGAGCAGTTGCAGCTTGCATTTTTTGAGTTACGGTCCATTCAGCCAGTGCTTAATATGTGACCTTCAATGAAAATGCAGCCAAAGACTTGTTGATCATGTTGTCAGAATGTCTCACCTGGAGTGGTTGCCTTTTAAAGACGAGGTGGCCGAGGGGTTAAGTCGATGGACGGCTAATCCATTGTGCTCTGCATGCCTTTTCCAACTTGGTATCTTGCTTTGTAGATTTTTTATTGTCTTTGCAGGCATGGGAGTTTTCTATTTCCAATCCAGAAGGGTGCGTTACGTGACCTATCAACCAGGCCTTAGAAATCCTGCCTTGTTTTCCAATTCCTCTTGCATGGTGCTTAATGCTATCCTATAAAGAAGATGAGGACATTTCTTTCTTTTGGACGTTTAGCCAGCATCCATATTTTTGACTTTGCTCGGACTGTCTTAGGGCTGTGGGATGGTCAATATTGATGTCAGATAGGATTGAACATCTGCTTTTTGGTATGAAAAGCTTAAAATTTAGTGGGAAAAAAAGGCACTGCTGAGATTTGAACTCAGGATCTCCTGTTTACTAGACAGGCGCTTTACCCAACTAAGCCACAGCACCACATGAAGTCCAGCAGAAAAGCCAGAAAATGGGAATTTCTTACGCAATGATTATAATTTCTACTAAATGTTGTGCATTGATGGAGTGGTTGCAGCTTGCATTTTTTCACCAACTTGGAGTTACGGTCCCCTCAGCCAGTGCCTGATCTGTGACCTTCAATAAAAATGCAGCAAAAAACTTTTTGACCCTGTTCTCAGAATCTATCATCTGGAGGTAGGGACTTATGTAGACGAGGTGGCCGAGTGGTTAAGGCGATGGACTGCTAATCCATTGTGCTCTGCATGCATGGGTTCAAATCCCATCCTTGTCGGTTTCTTCTACCTTTTACCACTTTGCAGCTTGCCTAGTAGATTCTTTGCAACTTGCCTTGTAGATACTTTATTGTCAGCATATGCAGTGGATGCTGCCACCATGGCAGTTTTCTATTTTTGATTCAGAAACGTGCCTCATGTGACCTATCAACCTGGCATTAGTAATCCTGCATTGTTTTTCCATTTCTCTTGCATGGTGCTTAATACTATCCAATAAAGAAGATGAGGACATTTCCTTCTTTTGGGCATTCAGCCAGCATACATATTTTTGACTTTGCTCGGACATTCTTAGGACTGTGGGATAGACAAGTTTGAAGTCACATATGATTGAACGTCTACTTCTTGGTATGAAAAGCTCAAAATTGCAAAGAAAGAAAGGCACTGCTGAGATTCGAACTCAGGATCTCCTGTTTACAAGACAGGCGCTTTAACCAACTAAGCCACAGCGCCATGACAACCCTTGCCTTAAAGTCAGAAAATGGGAATTGCTATGCAATGATTAAAATGTCTACAAAATGCTGTATATTGACGGAGCAGTTGAAGCTTGCATTTTTTGAGTTACGGTCCATTCAGCCAGTGCTTAATATGTGACCTTCAATGAAAATGCAGCCAAAGACTTATTGATCATGTTGTCAGAATGTCTCACCTGGAGTGGTTGCCTTTTAAAGACGAGGTGGCCGAGGGGTTAAGTCGATGGACGGCTAATCCATTGTGCTCTGCATGCCTTTTCCAACTTGGTATCTTGCTTTGTAGATTTTTTATTGTCTTTGCAGGCATGGGAGTTTTCTATTTCCAATCCAGAAGGGTGCGTTACGTGACCTATCAACCAGGCCTTAGAAATCCTGCCTTGTTTTCCAATTCCTCTTGCATGGTGCTTAATGCTATCCTATAAAGAAGATGAGGACATTTCTTTCTTTTGGACGTTTAGCCAGCATCCATATTTTTGACTTTGCTCGGACTGTCTTAGGGCTGTGGGATGGTCAATATTGATGTCAGATAGGATTGAACATCTGCTTTTTGGTATGAAAAGCTTAAAATTTAGGGGGAAAAAAGGCACTGCTGAGATTTGAACTCAGGATCTCCTGTTTACTAGACAGGCACTTTAACCAACTAAGCCACAGCACCACATGAAGTCCAGCAGAAAAGCCAGAAAATGGGAATTTCTTACGCAATTATTCAAATGTCTACTAAATGTTGTGCATTGATGGAGTGGTTGCAGCTTGCATTTTTTCACCAACTTGGAGTTACGGTCCCCTCAGCCAGTGCCTGATCTGTGACCTTCAATAAAAATGCAGCAAAAAACTTTTTGACCCTGTTCTCAGAATCTATCACCTGGAGGTAGGGACTTATGTAGACGAGGTGGCCGAGTGGTTAAGGCGATGGACTGCTAATCCATTGTGCTCTGCATGCATGGGTTCAAATCCCATCCTCGTCGGTTTCTTCTACTTTTTACCACTTTGCAGCTTGCCTAGTAGATTCTTTGCAACTTGCCTTGTAGATTCTTTATTGTCAGCATATGCAGTGGATGCTCCCACCATGGCAGTTTTCTATTTTTGATTCAGAAACGTGCCTCATGTGACCTATCAACCTGGCATTAGTAATCCTGCATTGTTTTTCCATTTCTCTTGCATGGTGCTTAATACTATCCAATAAAGAAGATGAGGACATTTCCTTCTTTTGGGCATTCAGCCAGCATACATATTTTTGACTTTGCTCGGACATTCTTAGGACTGTGGGATAGACAAGTTTGAAGTCACATATGATTGAACGTCTACTTCTTGGTATGAAAAGCTCAAAATTGCAAAGAAAGAAAGGCACTGCTAAGATTCGAACTCAGGATCTCCTGTTTACAAGACAGGCGCTTTAACCAACTAAGCCACAGCGCCATGACAACCAATGCAAAAAAGTCAGAAAGTCAGAAAGTCAGAAGGTCAGAAAATGGGAATTGCTATGCAATGATTAAAATGTCTACAAAATGCTGTATATTGACGGAGCAGTTGCAGCTTGCATTTTTTGAGTTACGGTCCATTCAGCCAGTGCTTAATATGTGACCTTCAATGAAAATGCAGCCAAAGACTTGTTGATCATGTTGTCAGAATGTCTCACCTGGAGTGGTTGCCTTTTAAAGACGAGGTGGCCGAGGGGTTAAGTCGATGGACGGCTAATCCATTGTGCTCTGCATGCCTTTTCCAACTTGGTATCTTGCTTTGTAGATTTTTTATTGTCTTTGCAGGCATGGGAGTTTTCTATTTCCAATCCAGAAGGGTGCGTTACGTGACCTATCTACCAGGCCTTAGAAATCCTGCCTTGTTTTCCAATTCCTCTTGCATGGTGCTTATTGCTATCCTATAAAGAAGATGAGGACATTTCTTTCTTTTGGGCGTTTAGCCAGCATCCATATTTTTGACTTTGCTCGGACTGTCTTAGGGCTGTGGAATGGACAATATTGATGTCAGATAGGATTGGACATCTGCTTTTTGGTATGAAAAGCTTAAAATTTAGGGGAAAAAAAGGCACTGCTGAGATTTGAACTCAGAATCTCCTGTTTACTAGACAGGCGCTTTAACCACCTAAGCCACAGCGCCAAGTGAAGTCCAGCAGAAAAGCCAGAAAATGGGAATTTCTTACGCAATGATTCAAATTTCTACTAAATGTTGTGCATTGATGGAGTGGTTGCAGCTTGCATTTTTTCACCAACTTGGAGTTACGGTCCCCTCAGCTAGTGCCTGATCTGTGACCTTCAATAAAAATGCAGCAAAAAACTTTTTGACCCTGTTCTCAGAATCTATCACCTGGAGGTAGGGACTTATGTAGACGAGGTGGCCGAGTGGTTAAGGTGATGGACTGCTAATCCATTGTGCTCTGCATGCATGGGTTCAAATCCCATCCTTGTCGGTTCCTTCTACCTTTTACCACTTTGCAGATTGCCTAGTAGATTCTTTGCAACTTGCCTTGTAGATTCTTTATTGTCAGCATATGCAGTGGATGCTGCCACCATGGCAGTTTTCTATTTTTGATTCAGAAACGTGCCTCATGTGACCTATCAACCTGGCATTAGTAATCCTGCATTGTTTTTCCATTTCTCTTGCATGGTGCTTAATACAATCCAATAAAGAAGATGAGGACATTTCCTTCTTTTGGGCATTCAGCCAGCATACATATTTTTGACTTTGCTCGGACATTCTTAGGACTGTGGGATAGACAAGTTTGAAGTCACATATGATTGAACGTCTACTTCTTGGTATGAAAAGCTCAAAATTGCAAAGAAAGAAAGGCACTGCTGAGATTCGAACTCAGGATCTCCTGTTTACAAGACCAACTAAGCCACAGCGCCATGACAACCAATGCCAAAAAGCCAAAAAGTCAGAAAGTCAGAAAATGGGAATTGCTATGCAATGATTAAAATGTCTACAAAATGCTGTATATTGACGGAGCAGTTGCAGCTTGCATTTTTTGAGTTACGGTCCATTCAGCCAGTGCTTAATATGTGATCTTCAATGAAAATGCAGCCAAAGACTTGTTGATCATGTTGTCAGAATGTCTCACCTGGAGTGGTTGCCTTTTAAAGACGAGGTGGCCGAGGGGTTAAGTCGATGGACGGCTAATCCATTGTGCTCTGCATGCCTTTTCCAACTTGGTATCTTGCTTTGAAGATTTTTTATTGTCTTTGCAGGCATGGGAGTTTTCTATTTCCAATCCAGAAGGGTGCGTTACGTGACCTATCAACCAGGCCTTAGAAATCCTGCCTTGTTTTCCAATTCCTCTTGCATGGTGCTTAATGCTATCCTATAAAGAAGATGAGGACATTTCTTTCTTTTGGACGTTTAGCCAGCATCCATATTTTTGACTTTGCTCGGACTGTCTTAGGGCTGTGGGATGGTCAATATTGATGTCAGATAGGATTGAACATCTGCTTTTTGGTATGAAAAGCTTAAAATTTAGGGGAAAAAAAGGCACTGCTGAGATTTGAACTCAGGATCTCCTGTTTACTAGACAGGCGCTTTAACCAACTAAGCCACAGCACCACATGAAGTCCAGCAGAAAAGCCAGAAAATGGGAATTTCTTACGCAATGATTCAAATTTCTACTTAATGTTGTGCATTGATGGAGTGGTTGCAGCTTGCATTTTTTCACCAACTTGGAGTTACGGTCCCCTCAGCCAGTGCCTGATCTGTGACCTTCAATAAAAATGCAGTAAAAAACTTTTTGACCCTGTTCTCAGAATCTATCACCTGGAGGTAGGGACTTATGTAGACGAGGTGGCCGAGTGGTTAAGGCGATGGACTGCTAATCCATTGTGCTCTGCATGCATGGGTTCAAATCCCATCCTCGTCGGTTTCTTCTACTTTTTACCACTTTGCAGCTTGCCTAGTAGATTCTTTGCAACTTGCCTTGTAGATTCTTTATTGTCAGCATATGCAGTGGATGCTCCCACCATGGCAGTTTTCTATTTTTGATTCAGAAACGTGCCTCGTGTGACCTATCAACCTGGCATTAGTAATCCTGCATTGTTTTTCCATTTCTCTTTCATGGTGCTTAATACTATCCAATAAAGAAGATGAGGACATTTCCTTCTTTTGGGCATTCAGCCAGCATACATATTTTTGACTTTGCTCGGACATTCTTAGGACTGTGGGATAGACAAGTTTGAAGTCACATATGATTGAACGTCTACTTCTTGGTATGAAAAGCTCAAAATTGTAAAGAAAGAAAGGCACTGCTGAGATTTGAACTCAGAATCTCCTGTTTACAAGACAGGCGCTTTAACCAACTAAGCCACAGCACCATGACAACCAATGCCAAAAAGTCAAAAAGTCAGAAAGTCAGAAAATGGGAATTGCTATGCAATGATTAAAATGTCTACAAAATGCTGTATATTGACGGAGCAGTTGCAGCTTGCATTTTTTGAGTTACGGTCCATTCAGCCAGTGCTTAATATGTGACCTTCAATGAAAATGCAGCCAAAGACTTGTTGATCATGTTGTCAGAATGTCTCACCTGGAGTGGTTGCCTTTTAAAGACGAGGTGGCCGAGGGGTTAAGTCGATGGACGGCTAATCCATTGTGCTCTGCATGCCTTTTCCAACTTGGTATCTTGCTTTGTAGATTTTTTATTGTCTTTGCAGGCATGGGAGTTTTCTATTTCCAATCCAGAAGGGTGCGTTACGTGACCTATCAACCAGGCCTTAGAAATCCTGCCTTGTTTTCCAATTCCTCTTGCATGGTGCTTAATGCTATCCTATAAAGAAGATGAGGACATTTCTTTCTTTTGGGCGTTTAGCCAGCATCCATATTTTTGACTTTGCTCGGACTGTCTTAGGGCTGTGGGATGGACAATATTGATGTCAGATAGGATTGAACATCTGCTTTTTGGTATGAAAAGCTTAAAATTTAGGGGAAAAAAAGGCACTGCTGAGATTTGAACTCAGGATCTCCTGTTTACTAGACAGGCGCTTTAACCACCTAAGCAATTCCCATTTTCTGACTTTAAGGCACGGGTTGTCATGGCGCTGTGGCTTAGTTGGTTAAAGCTCCTGTCTTGTAAACAGGAGATCCTGAGTTCGAATCTCAGCAGTGCCTTTCTTTCTTTGCAATTTTGAGCTTTTCATACCAAGAAGTAGACGTTCAATCATATGTGACTTCAAACTTGTCTATCCCACAGTCCTAAGAATGTCCGAGCAAAGTCAAAAATATGTATGCTGGCTGAATGCCCAAAAGAAGGAAATGTCCTCATCTTCTTTATTGGATAGTATTAAGCACCATGCAAGAGAAATGGAAAAACAATGCAGGATTACTAATGCCAGGTTGATAGGTCACATGAGGCACGTTTCTGAATCAAAAATAGAAAACTGCCATGGTGGCAGCATCCACTGCATATGCTGACAATAAAGAATCTACAAGGCAACTTGGAGTTACGGTCTCATCAGCCAGTGCCTGATCTGTGACCTTCAATAAAAATGCAGCAAAAAACTTTTTGACCCTGTTCTCAGAATCTATCACCTGGAGGTAGGGACTTATGTAGACGAGGTGGCCGAGTGGTTAAGGCGATGGACTGCTAATCCATTGTGCTCTGCATGCATGGGTTCAAATCCCATCCTCGTCGGTTTCTTCTACTTTTTACCCCTTTGCAGCTTGCCTAGTAGATTGTTTGCAACTTGCCTTGTAGATTCTTTATTGTCAGCATATGCAGTGGATGCTCCCACCATGGCAGTTTTCTATTTTTGATTCAGAAACGTGCCTCATGTGACCTATCAACCTGGCATTAGTAATCCTGCATTGTTTTTCCATTTCTCTTTCATGGTGCTTAATACTATCCAATAAAGAAGATGAGGACATTTCTTTCTTTTGGGCGTTTAGCCAGCATCCATATTTTTTACTTTGCTCGGACTGTCTTAGGGCTGTGGGATGGACAATATTGATGTCAGATAGGATTGAACATCTGCTTTTTGGTATGAAAAGCTTAAAATTTAGGGGGAAAAAAAGGCACTGCTGAGATTTGAACTCAGGATCTCCTGTTTACTAGACAGGCGCTTTAACCACCTAAGCCACAGCGCCAAGTGAAGTCCAGCAGAAAAGCCAGAAAATGGGAATTTCTTACGCAATGATTCAAATTTCTACTAAATGTTGTGCATTGATGGAGTGGTTGCAGCTTGCATTTTTTCACCAACTTGGAGTTACGGTCCCCTAAGCCAGTGCCTGATCTGTGACCTTCAATAAAAATGCAGCAAAAAACTTTTTGACCCTGTTCTCAGAATCTATCACTTGGAGGTAGGGACTTATGTAGACGAGGTGGCCGAGTGGTTAAGGCGATGGACTGCTAATCCATTGTGCTCTGCATGCATGGGTTCAAATCCCATCCTCGTCGGTTTCTTCTACTTTTTACCCCTTTGCAGCTTGCCTAGTAGATTGTTTGCAACTTGCCTTGTAGATTCTTTATTGTCAGCATATGCAGTGGATGCTCCCACCATGGCAGTTTTCTATTTTTGATTCAGAAACGTGCCTCATGTGACCTATCAACCTGGCATTAGTAATCCTGCATTGTTTTTCCATTTCTCTTTCATGGTGCTTAATACTATCCAATAAAGAAGATGAGGACATTTCTTTCTTTTGGGCGTTTAGCCAGCATCCATATTTTTTACTTTGCTCGGACTGTCTTAGGGCTGTGGGATGGACAATATTGATGTCAGATAGGATTGAACATCTGCTTTTTGGTATGAAAAGCTTAAAATTTAGGGGGAAAAAAAGGCACTGCTGAGATTTGAACTCAGGATCTCCTGTTTACTAGACAGGCGCTTTAACCACCTAAGCCACAGCGCCAAGTGAAGTCCAGCAGAAAAGCCAGAAAATGGGAATTTCTTACGCAATGATTCAAATTTCTACTAAATGTTGTGCATTGATGGAGTGGTTGCAGCTTGCATTTTTTCACCAACTTGGAGTTACGGTCCCCTAAGCCAGTGCCTGATCTGTGACCTTCAATAAAAATGCAGCAAAAAACTTTTTGACCCTGTTCTCAGAATCTATCACTTGGAGGTAGGGACTTATGTAGACGAGGTGGCCGAGTGGTTAAGGCGATGGACTGCTAATCCATTGTGCTCTGCATGCATGGGTTCAAATCCCATCCTCGTCGGTTTCTTCTACTTTTTACCACTTTGCAGCTTGCCTAGTAGATTCTTTGCAACTTGCCTTGTAGATTCTTTATTGTCAGCATATGCAGTGGATGCTCCCACCATGGCAGTTTTCTATTTTTGATTCAGAAACGTGCCTCATGTGACCTATCAACCTGGCATTAGTAATCCTGCATTGTTTTTCCATTTCTCTTTCATGGTGCTTAATACTATCCAATAAAGAAGATGGGGACATTTCCTTCTTTTGGGCATTCAGCCAGCATACATATTTTTGACTTTGCTCGGACATTCTTAGGACTGTGGGATAGACAAGTTTGAAGTCACATATGATTGAACGTCTACTTCTTGGTATGAAAAGCTCAAAATTGCAAAGAAAAAAAGCCACTGCTGAGATTCGAAATCAGGATCTCCTGTTTACAAGACAGGCGCTTTAACCAACTAAGCCACAGCGCCATGACAACCAATGCCAAAAAGTCAAAAAATCAAAAAGTCAGAAAGTCAGAAAATGGGAATTGCTATGCAATGATTAAAATGTCTACAAAATGCTGTATATTGACGGAGCAGTTGCAGCTTGCATTTTTTGAGTTACGGTCCATTCAGCCAGTGCTTAATATGTGATCTTCAATGAAAATGCAGCCAAAGACTTGTTGATCATGTTGTCAGAATGTCTCACCTGGAGTGGTTGCCTTTTAAAGACGAGGTGGCCGAGGGGTTAAGTCGATGGACGGCTAATCCATTGTGCTCTGCATGCCTTTTCCAACTTGGTATCTTGCTTTGAAGATTTTTTATTGTCTTTGCAGGCATGGGAGTTTTCTATTTCCAATCCAGAAGGGTGCGTTACGTGACCTATCAACCAGGCCTTAGAAATCCTGCCTTGTTTTCCAATTCCTCTTGCATGGTGCTTAATGCTATCCTATAAAGAACATGAGGACATTTCTTTCTATTGGACGTTTAGCCAGCATCCATATTTTTGACTTTGCTCGGACTGTCTTATGGCTGTGGGATGGTCAATATTGATGTCATATAGGACTGAACATCTGCTTTTTGGTATGAAAAGCTTAAAATTTAGGGGAAAAAAAGGCACTGCTGAGATTTGAACTCAGGATCTCCTGTTTACTAGACAGGCGCTTTAACCAACTAAGCCACAGCACCACATGAAGTCCAGCAGAAAAGCCAGAAAATGGGAATTTCTTACGCAATGATTCAAATTTCTACTTAATGTTGTGCATTGATGGAGTGGTTGCAGCTTGCATTTTTTCACCAACTTGGAGTTACGGTCCCCTCAGCCAGTGCCTGATCTGTGACCTTCAATAAAAATGCAGTAAAAAACTTTTTGACCCTGTTCTCAGAATCTATCACCTGGAGGTAGGGACTTATGTAGACGAGGTGGCCGAGTGGTTAAGGCGATGGACTGCTAATCCATTGTGCTCTGCATGCATGGGTTCAAATCCCATCCTCGTCGGTTTCTTCTACTTTTTACCACTTTGCAGCTTGCCTAGTAGATTCTTTGCAACTTGCCTTGTAGATTCTTTATTGTCAGCATATGCAGTGGATGCTCCCACCATGGCAGTTTTCTATTTTTGATTCAGAAACGTGCCTCGTGTGACCTATCAACCTGGCATTAGTAATCCTGCATTGTTTTTCCATTTCTCTTTCATGGTGCTTAATACTATCCAATAAAGAAGATGAGGACATTTCCTTCTTTTGGGCATTCAGCCAGCATACATATTTTTGACTTTGCTCGGACATTCTTAGGACTGTGGGATAGACAAGTTTGAAGTCACATATGATTGAACGTCTACTTCTTGGTATGAAAAGCTCAAAATTGCAAAGAAAGAAAGGCACTGCTGAGATTCGAACTCAGGATCTCCTGTTTACAAGACAGGCGCTTTAACCAACTAAGCCACAGCGCCATGACCACCAATGCCAAAAAGTCAAAAAGTCAGAAAGTCAGAAAATGGGAATTGCTATGCAATGATTAAAATGTCTAAAAAATGCTGTATATTGACGGAGCAGTTGCAGCTTGCATTTTTTGAGTTACGGTCCATTCAGCCAGTGCTTAATATGTGATCTTCAATGAAAATGCAGCCAAAGACTTGTTGATCATGTTGTCAGAATGTCTCACCTGGAGTGGTTGCCTTTTAAAGACGAGGTGGCCGAGGGGTTAAGTCGATGGACGGCTAATCCATTGTGCTCTGCATGCCTTTTCCAACTTGGTATCTTGCTTTGAAGATTTTTTATTGTCTTTGCAGGCATGGGAGTTTTCTATTTCCAATCCAGAAGGGTGCGTTACGTGACCTATCAACCAGGCCTTAGAAATCCTACCTTGTTTTCCAATTCCTCTTGCATGGTGCTTAATGCTATCCTATAAAGAAGATGAGGACATTTCTTTCTTTTGGACGTTTAGCCAGCATCCATATTTTTGACTTTGCTCGGACTGTCTTAGGGCTGTGGGATGGTCAATATTGATGTCAGATAGGATTGAACATCTGCTTTTTGGTATGAAAAGCTTAAAATTTAGGGGAAAAAAAGGCACTGCTGAGATTTGAACTCAGGATCTCCTGTTTACTAGACAGGCGCTTTAACCAACTAAGCCACAGCACCACATGAAGTCCAGCAGAAAAGCCAGAAAATGGGAATTTCTTACGCAATGATTCAAATTTCTACTTAATGTTGTGCATTGATGGAGTGGTTGCAGCTTGCATTTTTTCACCAACTTGGAGTTACGGTCCCCTCAGACAGTGCCTGATCTGTGACCTTCAATAAAAATGCAGCAAAAAATTTTTTGACCCTGTTCTCAGAATCTATCACCTGGAGGTAGGGACTTATGTAGACGAGGTGGCCGAGTGGTTAAGGCGATGGACTGCTAATCCATTGTGCTCTGCATGCATGGGTTCAAATCCCATCCTCGTCGGTTTCTTCTACTTTTTACCACTTTGCAGCTTGCCTAGTAGATTCTTTGCAACTTGCCTTGTAGATTCTTTATTGTCAGCATATGCAGTGGATGCTCCCACCATGGCAGTTTTCTATTTTTGATTCAGAAACGTGCCTCGTGTGACCTATCAACCTGGCATTAGTAATCCTGCATTGTTTTTTCATTTCTCTTTCATGGTGCTTAATACTATCCAATAAAGAAGATGAGGACATTTCCTTCTTTTGGGCATTCAGCCAGCATACATATTTTTGACTTTGCTCGGACATTCTTAGGACTGTGGGATAGACAAGTTTGAAGTCACATATGATTGAACGTCTACTTCTTGGTATGAAAAGCTCAAAATTGCAAAGAAAGAAAGGCACTGCTGAAAATCGAACTCAGAATCTCCTGTTTACAAGACAGGCGCTTTAACCAACTAAGCCACAGCGCCATGACAACCAATGCCAAAAAATCAAAAAGTCAGAAAGTCAGAAAATGGGAATTGCTATGCAATGATTAAAATGTCTACAAAATGCTGTATATTGACGGAGCAGTTGCAGCTTGCATTTTTTGAGTTACGGTCCATTCAGCCAGTGCTTAATATGTGATCTTCAATGAAAATGCAGCCAAAGATTTGTTGATCATGTTGTCAGAATGTCTCACCTGGAGTGGTTGCCTTTTAAAGACGAGGTGGCCGAGGGGTTAAGTCGATGGACGGCTAATCCATTGTGCTCTGCATGCCTTTTCCAACTTGGTATCTTGCTTTGAAGATTTTTTATTGTCTTTGCAGGCATGGGAGTTTTCTATTTCCAATCCAGAAGGGTGCGTTACGTGACCTATCAACCAGGCCTTAGAAATCCTGCCTTGTTTTCCAATTCCTCTTGCATGGTGCTTAATGCTATCCTATAAAGAAGATGAGGACATTTCTTTCTATTGGACGTTTAGCCAGCATCCATATTTTTGACTTTACTCGGACTGTCTTATGGCTGTGGGATGGTCAATATTGATGTCATATAGGACTGAACATCTGCTTTTTGGTATGAAAAGCTTAAAATTTAGGGGAAAAAAAGGCACTGCTGAGATTTGAACTCAGGATCTCCTGTTTACTAGACAGGCGCTTTAACCAACTAAGCCACAGCACCAAATGAAGTCCAGCAGAAAAGCCAGAAAATGGGAATTTCTTACGCAATGATTCAAATTTCTACTTAATGTTGTGCATTGATGGAGTGGTTGCAGCTTGCATTTTTTCACCAACTTGGAGTTACGGTCCCCTCAGCCAGTGCCTGATCTGTGACCTTCAATAAAAATGCAGTAAAAAACTTTTTGACCCTGTTCTCAGAATCTATCACCTGGAGGTAGGGACTTATGTAGACGTGGTGGCCGAGTGGTTAAGGCGATGGACTGCTAATCCATTGTGCTCTGCATGCATGGGTTCAAATCCCATCCTCGTCGGTTTCTTCTACTTTTTACCACTTTGCAGCTTGCCTAGTAGATTCTTTGCAACTTGCCTTGTAGATTCTTTATTGTCAGCATATGCAGTGGATGCTCCCACCATGGCAGTTTTCTATTTTTGATTCAGAAACGTGCCTCGTGTGACCTATCAACCTGGCATTAGTAATCCTGCATTGTTTTTCCATTTCTCTTTCATGGTGCTTAATACTATCCAATAAAGAAGATGAGGACATTTCCTTCTTTTGGGCATTCAGCCAGCATACATATTTTTGACTTTGCTCGGACATTCTTAGGACTGTGGGATAGACAAGTTTGAAGTCACATATGATTGAACGTCTACTTCTTGGTATGAAAAGCTCAAAATTGCAAAGAAAGAAAGGCACTGCTGAGATTCGAACTCAGGATCTCCTGTTTACAAGACAGGCGCTTTAACCAACTAAGCCACAGCGCCATGACAACCAATGCCAAAAAGTCAAAAAGTCAGAAAGTCAGAAAATGGGAATTGCTATGCAATGATTAAAATGTCTAAAAAATGCTGTATATTGACGGAGCAGTTGCAGCTTGCATTTTTTGAGTTACGGTCCATTCAGCCAGTGCTTAATATGTGATCTTCAATGAAAATGCAGCCAAAGACTTGTTGATCATGTTGTCAGAATGTCTCACCTGGAGTGGTTGCCTTTTAAAGACGAGGTGGCCGAGGGGTTAAGTCGATGGACGGCTAATCCATTGTGCTCTGCATGCCTTTTCCAACTTGGTATCTTGCTTTGAAGATGTTTTATTGTCTTTGCAGGCATGGGAGTTTTCTATTTCCAATCCAGAAGGGTGCGTTACGTGACCTATCAACCAGGCCTTAGAAATCCTACCTTGTTTTCCAATTCCTCTTGCATGGTGCTTAATGCTATCCTATAAAGAAGATGAGGACATTTCTTTCTTTTGGACGTTTAGCCAGCATCCATATTTTTGACTTTGCTCGGACTGTCTTAGGGCTGTGGGATGGTCAATATTGATGTCAGATAGGATTGAACATCTGCTTTTTGGTATGAAAAGCTTAAAATTTAGGGGAAAAAAAGGCACTGCTGAGATTTGAACTCAGGATCTCCTGTTTACTAGACAGGCGCTTTAACCAACTAAGCCACAGCACCACATGAAGTCCAGCAGAAAAGCCAGAAAATGGGAATTTCTTACGCAATGATTCAAATTTCTACTTAATGTTGTGCATTGATGGAGTGGTTGCAGCTTGCATTTTTTCACCAACTTGGAGTTACGGTCCCCTCAGACAGTGCCTGATCTGTGACCTTCAATAAAAATGCAGCAAAAAATTTTTTGACCCTGTTCTCAGAATCTATCACCTGGAGGTAGGGACTTATGTAGACGAGGTGGCCGAGTGGTTAAGGCGATGGACTGCTAATACATTGTGCTCTGCATGCATGGGTTCAAATCCCATCCTCGTCGGTTTCTTCTACTTTTTACCACTTTGCAGCTTGCCTAGTAGATTCTTTGCAACTTGCCTTGTAGATTCTTTATTGTCAGCATATGCAGTGGATGCTCCCACCATGGCAGTTTTCTATTTTTGATTCAGAAACGTGCCTCGTGTGACCTATCAACCTGGCATTAGTAATCCTGCATTGTTTTTTCATTTCTCTTTCATGGTGCTTAATACTATCCAATAAAGAAGATGAGGACATTTCCTTCTTTTGGGCATTCAGCCAGCATACATATTTTTGACTTTGCTCGGACATTCTTAGGACTGTGGGATAGACAAGTTTGAAGTCACATATGATTGAACGTCTACTTCTTGGTATGAAAAGCTCAAAATTGCAAAGAAAGAAAGGCACTGCTGAAAATCGAACTCAGAATCTCCTGTTTACAAGACAGGCGCTTTAACCAACTAAGCCACAGCGCCATGACAACCAATGCCAAAAAGTCAAAAAGTCAGAAAGTCAGAAAATGGGAATTGCTATGCAATGATTAAAATGTCTACAAAATGCTGTATATTGACGGAGCAGTTGCAGCTTGCATTTTTTGAGTTACGGTCCATTCAGCCAGTGCTTAATATGTGACCTTCAATGAAAATGCAGCCAAAGACTTGTTGATCATGTTGTCAGAATGTCTCACCTGGAGTGGTTGCCTTTTAAAGACGAGGTGGCCGAGGGGTTAAGTCGATGGACGGCTAATCCATTGTGCTCCGCATGCCTTTTCCAACTTGATATCTTGCTTTGTAGATTTTTTATTGTCTTTGCAGGCATGGGAGTTTTCTATTTCCAATCCAGAAGGGTGCGTTACGTGACCTATCAACCAGGCCTTAGAAATCCTGCCTTGTTTTCCAATTCCTCTTGCATGGTGCTTAATGCTATCCTATAAAGAAGATGAGGACATTTCTTTCTTTTGGGCGTTTAGCCAGCATCCATATTTTTGACTTTGCTCGGACTGTCTTAGGGCTGTGGGATGGACAATATTGATGTCAGATAGGATTGAACATCTGCTTTTTGGTATGAAAAGCTTAAAATTTAGGGGGAAAAAGGCACTGCTGAGATTTGAACTCAGGATCTCCTGTTTACTAGACAGGCGCTTTAACCACCTAAGCAATTCCCATTTTCTGACTCTAAGACAAGGGTTGTCATGGCGCTGTGGCTTAGTTAGTTAAAGCGCCTGTCTTGTAAACAGGAGATCCTGAGTTCAAATCTCAGCAGTGCCTTTCTTTCTTTGCAATTTTGAGCTTTTCATACCAAGAAGTAGACGTTCAATCATATGTGACTTCAAGCTTGTCTATCCCACAGTCCTAAGAATGTCCGAGCAAAGTCAAAAATATGTATGCTGGCTGAATGCCCAAAAGAAGGAAATGTCCTCATCTTCTTTATTGGATAGTATTAAGCACCATGCAAGAGAAATGGAAAAACAATGCAGGATTACTAATGCCAGGTTGATAGGTCACATGAGGCACGTTTCTGAATCAAAAATAGAAAACTGCCATGGTGACAGCATCCACTGCATATGCTGACAATAAAGAATCTACAAGGCAACTTGGAGTTACAGTCTCATCAGCCAGTGCCTGATCTGTGACCTTCAATAAAAATGCATCAAAAAACTTTTTGACCCTGTTCTCAGAATCTATCACCGGGAGATAGGGACTTATGTAGACGAGGTGGCCGAGTGGTTAAGGCGATGGACTGCTAATCCATTGTGCTCTGCATGCATGGGTTCAAATCCCATCCTCGTGGGAGTTTTCTATTTCCAATCCAGAAGGGTGCGTTACGTGACCTATCAACCAGGCCTTAGAAATCCTGCCTTGTTTTCCAATTCCTCTTGCATGGTGCTTAATGCTATCCTATAAAGAAGATGAGGACATTTCTTTCTTTTGGACGTTTAGCCAGCATCCATATTTTTGACTTTGCTCGGACTGTCTTAGGGCTGTGGGATGGTCAATATTGATGTCAGATAGGATTGAACATCTGCTTTTTGGTATGAAAAGCTTAAAATTTAGGGGGAAAAAAAGGCACTGCTGAGATTTGAACTCAGGATCTCCTGTTTACTAGACAGGCACTTTAACCAACTAAGCCACAGCACCACATGAAGTCCAGCAGAAAAGCCAGAAAATGGGAATTTCTTACGCAATGATTCAAATTTCTACTAAATGTTGTGCATTGATGGAGTGGTTGCAGCTTGCATTTTTTCACCAACTTGGAGTTACGGTCCCCTAAGCCAGTGCCTGATCTGTGACCTTCAATAAAAATGCAGCAAAAAACTTTTTGACCCTGTTCTCAGAATCTATCACCTGGAGGTAGGGACTTATGTAGACGAGGTGGCCGAGTGGTTAAGGCGATGGACTGCTAACCCATTGTGCTCTGCATGCATGGGTTCAAATCCCATCCTCGTCGGTTCCTTCTACTTTTTACCACTTTGCAGCTTGCCTAGTAGATTCTTTGCAACTTGCCTTGTAGATTCTTTATTGTCAGCATATGCAGTGGATGCTGCCACCATGGCAGTTTTCTATTTTTGATTCAGAAACGTGCCTCATGTGACCTATCAACCTGGCATTAGTAATCCTGCATTGTTTTTCCATTTCTCTTGCATGGTGCTTAATACTATCCAATAAAGAAGATGAGGACATTTCCTTCTTTTGGGCATTCATCCAGCATACATATTTTTGACTTTGCTCGGACATTCTTAGGACTGTGGGATAGACAAGTTTGAAGTCACATATGATTGAACGTCTACTTCTTGGTATGAAAAGCTCAAAATTGCAAAGAAAGAAAGGCACTGCTGAGATTCGAACTCAGGATCTCCTGTTTACAAGACAGGCGCTTTAACCAACTAAGCCACAGCGCCATGACAACCCTTGCCTAAAAGTCAGAAAATGGGAATTGCTATGCAATGATTAAAATGTCTACAAAATGCTGTATATTGACGGAGCAGTTGCAGCTTGCATTTTTTGAGTTACGGTCCATTCAGCCAGTGCTTAATATGTGACCTTCAATGAAAATGCAGCCAAAGACTTGTTGATCATGTTGTCAGAATGTCTCACCTGGAGTGGTTGCCTTTTAAAGACGAGGTGGCCGAGGGGTTAAGTCGATGGACGGCTAATCCATTGTGCTCTGCATGCCTTTTCCAACTTGGTATCTTGCTTTGAAGATTTTTTTTTGTCTTTGCAGGCATGGGAGTTTTCTATTTCCAATCCAGAAGGGTGCGTTACGTGACCTATCAACCAGGCCTTAGAAATCCTGCCTTGTTTTCCAATTCCTCTTGCATGGTGCTTAATGCTATCCTATAAAGAAGATGAGGACATTTCTTTCTTTTGGACGTTTAGCCAGCATCCATATTTTTGACTTTGCTCGGACTGTCTTAGGGCTGTGGGATGGTCAATATTGATGTCAGATAGGATTGAACATCTGCTTTTTGGTATGAAAAGCTTAAAATTTAGGGGGAAAAAAAGGCACTGCTGAGATTTGAACTCAGGATCTCCTGTTTACTAGACAGGCGCTTTAACCAACTAAGCCACAGCACCACATGAAGTCCAGCAGAAAAGCCAGAAAATGGGAATTTCTTACGCAATGATTCAAATTTCTACTAAATGTTGTGCATTGATGGAGTGGTTGCAGCTTGCATTTTTTCACCAACTTGGAGTTACGGTCCCCTCAGCCAGTGCCTGATCTGTGACCTTCAATAAAAATGCAGCAAAAAACTTTTTGACCCTGTTCTCAGAATCTATCACCTGGAGGAAGGGACTTATGTAGACGAGGTGGCCGAGTGGTAAAGGCGATGGACTGCTAATCCATTGTGCTCTGCATGCATGGGTTCAAATCCCATCCTTGTCGGTTTCTTCTACTTTTTACCACTTTGCAGCTTGCCTAGTAGATTCTTTGCAACTTGCCTTGTAGATTCTTTATTGTCAGCATATGCAGTGGATGCTGCCACCATGGCAGTTTTCTATTTTTGATTCAGAAACGTGCCTCATGTGACCTATCAACCTGGCATTAGTAATCCTGCATTGTTTTTCCATTTCTCTTTCATGGTGCTTAATACTATCCAATAAAGAAGATGAGGACATTTCCTTCTTTTGGGCATTCAGCCAGCATACATATTTTTGACTTTGCTCGGACATTCTTAGGACTGTGGGATAGAAAAGTTTGAAGTCACATATGATTGAACGTCTACTTCTTGGTATGAAAAGCTCAAAATTGCAAAGAAAGAAAGGCATTGCTGAGATTCGAACTCAGGATCTCCTGTTTACAAGACAGGCACTTTAACCAACTAAGCCACAGCGCCATGACAACCAATGCCAAAAAGTCAAAAAGTCAAAAAGTCAGAAAGTCAGAAAGTCAGAAAATGGGAATTGCTATGCAATTATTAAAATGTCTACAAAATGCTGTATATTGACGGAGCAGTTGCAGCTTGCATTTTTTGAGTTACGGTCCATTCAGCCAGTGCTTAATATGTGACCTTCAATGAAAATGCAGCCAAAGACTTGTTGATCATGTTGTCAGAATGTCTCACCTGGAGTGGTTGCCTTTTAAAGACGAGGTGGCCGAGGGGTTAAGTCGATGGACGGCTAATCCATTGTGCTCTGCATGCCTTTTCCAACTTGGTATCTTGCTTTGTAGATTTTTTATTGTCTTTGCAGGCATGGGAGTTTTCTATTTCCAATCCAGAAGGGTGCGTTACGTGACCTATCAACCAGGCCTTAGAAATCCTGCCTTGTTTTCCAATTCCTCTTGCATGGTGCTTAATGCTATCCTATAAAGAAGATGAGGACATTTCTTTCTTTTGGACGTTTAGGCAGCATCCATATTTTTGACTTTGCTCGGACTGTCTTAGGGCTGTGGGATGGTCAATATTGATGTCAGATAGGATTGAACATCTGCTTTTTGGTATGAAAAGCTTAAAATTTAGGGGGAAAAAAAGGCACTGCTGAGATTTGAACTCAGGATCTCCTGTTTACTAGACAGGCGCTTTAACCAACTAAGCCACAGCACCACATGAAGTCCAGCAGAAAAGCCAGAAAATGGGAATTTCTTACGCAATGATTCAAATTTCTACTAAATGTTGTGCATTGATGGAGTGGTTGCAGCTTGCATTTTTTCACCAACTTGGAGTTACGGTCCCCTAAGCCAGTGCCTGATCTGTGACCTTCAATAAAAATGCAGCAAAAAACTTTTTGACCCTGTTCTCAGAATCTATCACCTGGAGGTAGGGACTTATGTAGACGAGGTGGCCGAGTGGTTAAGGCGATGGACTGCTAATCCATTGTGCTCTGCATGCATGGGTTCAAATCCCATCCTCGTCGGTTCCTTCTACTTTTTACCACTTTGCAGCTTGCCTAGTAGATTCTTTGCAACTTGCCTTGTAGATTCTTTATTGTCAGCATATGCAGTGGATGCTGCCACCATGGCAGTTTTCTATTTTTGATTCAGAAACGTGCCTCATGTGACCTATCAACCTGGCATTAGTAATCCTGCATTGTTTTTCCATTTCTCTTGCATGGTGCTTAATACTATCCAATAAAGAAGATGAGGACATTTCCTTCTTTTGGGCATTCATCCAGTATACATATTTTTGACTTTGCTCGGACATTCTTAGGACTGTGGGATAGACAAGTTTGAAGTCACATATGATTGAACGTCTACTTCTTGGTATGAAAAGCTCAAAATTACAAAGAAAGAAAGGCACTGCTGAGATTCGAACTCAGGATCTCCTGTTTACAAGACAGGCGCTTTAACCAACTAAGCCACAGCGCCATGACAACCCTTGCCTAAAAGTCAGAAAATGGGAATTGCTATGCAATGATTAAAATGTCTACAAAATGCTGTATATTGACGGAGCAGTTGCAGCTTGCATTTTTTGAGTTACGGTCCATTCAGCCAGTGCTTAATATGTGACCTTCAATGAAAATGCAGCCAAAGACTTGTTGATCATGTTGTCAGAATGTCTCACCTGGAGTGGTTGCCTTTTAAAGACGAGGTGGCCGAGGGGTTAAGTCGATGGACGGCTAATCCATTGTGCTCTGCATGCCTTTTCCAACTTGGTATCTTGCTTTGTAGAATTTTTATTGTCTTTGCAGGCATGGGAGTTTTCTATTTCCAATCCAGAAGGGTGCGTTACGTGACCTATCAACCAGGCCTTAGAAATCCTGCCTTGTTTTCCAATTCCTCTTGCATGGTGCTTAATGCTATCCTATAAAGAAGATGAGGACATTTCTTTCTTTTGGGCGTTTAGCCAGCATCCATATTTTTGACTTTGCTCGGACTGTCTTAGGGCTGTGGGATGGACAATATTGATGTCAGATAGGATTGAACATCTGCTTTTTGGTATGAAAAGCTTAAAATTTAGGGGGAAAAAAGGCACTGCTGAGATTTGAACTCAGGATCTCCTGTTTACTAGACAGGCGCTTTAACCACCTAAGCAATTCCCATTTTCTGACTCTAAGAAAAGGGTTGTCATGGCGCTGTGGCTTAGTTAGTTAAAGCGCCTGTCTTGTAAACAGGAGATCCTGAGTTCAAATCTCAGCAGTGCCTTTCTTTCTTTGCAATTTTGAGCTTTTCATACCAAGAAGTAGACGTTCAATCATATGTGACTTCAAGCTTGTCTATCCCACAGTCCTAAGAATGTCCGAGCAAAGTCAAAAATATGTATGCTGGCTGAATGCCCAAAAGAAGGAAATGTCCTCATCTTCTTTATTGGATAGTATTAAGCACCATGCAAGAGAAATGGAAAAACAATGCAGGATTACTAATGCCAGGTTGATAGGTCACATGAGGCACGTTTCTGAATCAAAAATAGAAAACTGCCATGGTGACAGCATCCACTGCATATGCTGACAATAAAGAATCTACAAGGCAACTTGGAGTTACGGTCTCATCAGCCAGTGCCTGATCTGTGACCTTCAATAAAAATGCATCAAAAAACTTTTTGACCCTGTTCTCAGAATCTATCACCGGGAGATAGGGACTTATGTAGACGAGGTGGCCGAGTGGTTAAGGCGATGGACTGCTAATCCATTGTGCTCTGCATGCATGGGTTCAAATCCCATCCTCGTGGGAGTTTTCTATTTCCAATCCAGAAGGGTGCGTTACGTGACCTATCAACCAGGCCTTAGAAATCCTGCCTTGTTTTCCAATTCCTCTGGCATGGTGCTTAATGCTATCCTATAAAGAAGATGAGGACATTTCTTTCTTTTGGACGTTTAGCCAGCATCCATATTTTTGACTTTGCTCGGACTGTCTTAGGGCTGTGGGATGGTCAATATTGATGTCAGATAGGATTGAACATCTGCTTTTTGGTATGAAAAGCTTAAAATTTAGGGGGTAAAAAAGGCACTGCTGAGATTTGAACTCAGGATCTCCTGTTTACTAGACATGCGCTTTAACCAACTAAGCCACAGCACCACATGAAGTCCAGCAGAAAAGCCAGAAAATGGGAATTTCTTACGCAATGATTCAAATTTCTACTAAATGTTGTGCATTGATGGAGTGGTTGCAGCTTGCATTTTTTCACCAACTTGGAGTTACGGTCCCCTAAGCCAGTGCCTGATCTGTGACCTTCAATAAAAATGCAGCAAAAAACTTTTTGACCCTGTTCTCAGAATCTATCACCTGGAGGTAGGGACCTATGTAGACGAGGTGGCCGAGTGGTTAAGGCGATGGACTGCTAATCCATTGTGCTCTGCATGCATGGGTTCAAATCCCATCCTCGTCGGTTCCTTCTACTTTTTACCACTTTGCAGCTTGCCTAGTAGATTCTTTGCAACTTGCCTTGTAGATTCTTTATTGTCAGCATATGCAGTGGATGCTGCCACCATGGCAGTTTTCTATTTTTGATTCAGAAACATGCCTCATGTGACCTATCAACCTGGCATTAGTAATCCTGCATTGTTTTTCCATTTCTCTTGCATGGTGCTTAATACTATCCAATAAAGAAGATGAGGACATTTCCTTCTTTTGGGCATTCAGCCAGCATACATATTTTTGACTTTGCTCGGACATTCTTAGGACTGTGGGATAGACAAGTTTGAAGTCACATATGATTGAACGTCTACTTCTTGGTATGAAAAGCTCAAAATTGCAAAGAAAGAAAGGCACTGCTGAGTTTCGAACTCAGGATCTCCTGTTTACAAGACAGGCGCTTTAACCAACTAAGCCACAGCGCCATGACAACCCTTGCCTAAAAGTCAGAAAATGGGAATTGCTATGCAATGATTAAAATGTATACAAAATGCTGTATATTGACGGAGCAGTTGCAGCTTGCATTTTTTGAGTTACGGTCCATTCAGCCAGTGCTTAATATGTGACCTTCAATGAAAATGCAGCCAAAGACTTGTTGATCATGTTGTCAGAATGTCTCACCTGGAGTGGTTGCCTTTTAAAGACGAGGTGGCCGAGGGGTTAAGTCGATGGACGGCTAATCCATTGTGCTCTGCATGCCTTTTCCAACTTGGTATCTTGCTTTGAAGATTTTTTTTTGTCTTTGCAGGCATGGGAGTTTTCTATTTCCAATCCAGAAGGGTGCGTTACGTGACCTATCAACCAGGCCTTAGAAATCCTGCCTTGTTTTCCAATTCCTCTTGCATGGTGCTTAATGCTATCCTATAAAGAAGATGAGGACATTTCTTTCTTTTGGACGTTTAGCCAGCATCCATATTTTTGACTTTGCTCGGACTGTCTTAGGGCTGTGGGATGGTCAATATTGATGTCAGATAGGATTGAACATCTGCTTTTTGGTATGAAAAGCTTAAAATTTAGGGGGAAAAAAAGGCACTGCTGAGATTTGAACTCAGGATCTCCTGTTTACTAGACAGGCGCTTTAACCAACTAAGCCACAGCACCACATGAAGTCCAGCAGAAAAGCCAGAAAATGGGAATTTCTTACGCAATGATTCAAATTTCTACTAAATGTTGTGCATTGATGGAGTGGTTGCAGCTTGCATTTTTTCACCAACTTGGAGTTACGGTCCCCTCAGCCAGTGCCTGATCTGTGACCTTCAATAAAAATGCAGCAAAAAACTTTTTGACCCTGTTCTCAGAATCTATCACCTGGAGGTAGGGACTTATGTAGACCAGGTGGCCGAGGGGTAAAGGCGATGGACTGCTAATCCATTGTGCTCTGCATGCATGGGTTCAAATACCATCCTTGTCGGTTTCTTCTACTTTTTACCACTTTGCAGCTTGCCTAGTAGATTCTTTGCAACTTGCCTTGTAGATTCTTTATTGTCAGCATATGCAGTGGATGCTGCCACCATGGCAGTTTTCTATTTTTGATTCAGAAACGTGCCTCATGTGACCTATCAACCTGGCATTAGTAATCCTGCATTGTTTTTCCATTTCTCTTTCATGGTGCTTAATACTATCCAATAAAGAAGATGAGGACATTTCCTTCTTTTGGGCATTCAGCCAGCATACATATTTTTGACTTTGCTCGGACATTCTTAGGACTGTGGGATAGACAAGTTTGAAGTCACATATGATTGAACGTCTACTTCTTGGTATGAAAAGCTCAAAATTGCAAAGAAAGAAAGGCATTGCTGAGATTCGAACTCAGGAATTCCTGTTTACAAGACAGGCACTTTAACCAACTAAGCCACAGCGCCATGACAACCAATGCCAAAAAGCCAAAAAGTCAGAAAGTCAGAAAGTCAGAAAATGGGAATTGCTATGCAATGATTAAAATGTCTACAAAATGCTGTATATTGACGGAGCAGTTGCAGCTTGCATTTTTTGAGTTACGGTCCATTCAGCCAGTGCTTAATATGTGACCTTCAATGAAAATGCAGCCAAAGACTTGTTGATCATGTTGTCAGAATTTCTCACCTGGAGTGGTTGCCTTTTAAAGACGAGGTTGCCGAGGGGTTAAGTCGATGGACGGCTAATCCATTGTGCTCTGCATGCCTTTTCCAACTTGGTATCTTGCTTTGTAGATTTTTTATTGTCTTTGCAGGCATGGGAGTTTTCTATTTCCAATCCAGAAGGGTGCGTTACGTGACCTATCAACCAGGCCTTAGAAATCCTGCCTTGTTTTCCAATTCCTCTTGCATGGTGCTTAATGCTATCCTATAAAGAAGATGAGGACATTTCTTTCTTTTGGGCGTTTAGCCAGCATCCATATTTTTGACTTTGCTCGGACTGTCTTAGGGCTGTGGGATGGACAATATTGATGTCAGATAGGATTGAACATCTGCTTTTTGGTATGAAAAGCTTAAAATTTAGGGGAAAAAAAGGCACTGCTGAGATTTGAACTCAGGATCTCCTGTTTACTAGACAGGCGCTTTAACCAACTAAGCCACAGCACCACATGAAGTCCAGCAGAAAAGCCAGAAAATGGGAATTTCTTACGCAATGATTCAAATTTCTACTAAATGTTGTGCATTGATGGAGTGGTTGCAGCTTGCATTTTTTCACCAACTTGGAGTTACGGTCCCCTAAGCCAGTGCCTGATCTGTGACCTTCAATAAAAATGCAGCAAAAAACTTTTTGACCCTGTTCTCAGAATCTATCACCTGGAGGTAGGGACCTATGTAGACGAGGTGGCCGAGTGGTTAAGGCGATGGACTGCTAATCCATTGTGCTCTGCATGCATGGGTTCAAATCCCATCCTCGTCGGTTCCTTCTACTTTTTACCACTTTGCAGCTTGCCTAGTAGATTCTTTGCAACTTGCCTTGTAGATTCTTTATTGTCAGCATATGCAGTGGATGCTGCCACCATGGCAGTTTTCTATTTTTGATTCAGAAACATGCCTCATGTGACCTATCAACCTGGCATTAGTAATCCTGCATTGTTTTTCCATTTCTCTTGCATGGTGCTTAATACTATCCAATAAAGAAGATGAGGACATTTCCTTCTTTTGGGCATTCAGCCAGCATACATATTTTTGACTTTGCTCGGACATTCTTAGGACTGTGGGATAGACAAGTTTGAAGTCACATATGATTGAACGTCTACTTCTTGGTATGAAAAGCTCAAAATTGCAAAGAAAGAAAGGCACTGCTGAGATTCGAACTCAGGATCTCCTGTTTACAAGACAGGCGCTTTAACCAACTAAGCCACAGCGCCATGACAACCCTTGCCTAAAAGTCAGAAAATGGGAATTGCTATGCAATGATTAAAATGTATACAAAATGCTGTATATTGACGGAGCAGTTGCAGCTTGCATTTTTTGAGTTACGGTCCATTCAGCCAGTGCTTAATATGTGACCTTCAATGAAAATGCAGCCAAAGACTTGTTGATCATGTTGTCAGAATGTCTCACCTGGAGTGGTTGCCTTTTAAAGACGAGGTGGCCGAGGGGTTAAGTCGATGGACGGCTAATCCATTGTGCTCTGCATGCCTTTTCCAACTTGGTATCTTGCTTTGAAGATTTTTTTTTGTCTTTGCAGGCATGGGAGTTTTCTATTTCCAATCCAGAAGGGTGCGTTACGTGACCTATCAACCAGGCCTTAGAAATCCTGCCTTGTTTTCCAATTCCTCTTGCATGGTGCTTAATGCTATCCTATAAAGAAGATGAGGACATTTCTTTCTTTTGGACGTTTAGCCAGCATCCATATTTTTGACTTTGCTCGGACTGTCTTAGGGCTGTGGGATGGTCAATATTGATGTCAGATAGGATTGAACATCTGCTTTTTGGTATGAAAAGCTTAAAATTTAGGGGGAAAAAAAGGCACTGCTGAGATTTGAACTCAGGATCTCCTGTTTACTAGACAGGCGCTTTAACCAACTAAGCCACAGCACCACATGAAGTCCAGCAGAAAAGCCAGAAAATGGGAATTTCTTACGCAATGATTCAAATTTCTACTAAATGTTGTGCATTGATGGAGTGGTTGCAGCTTGCATTTTTTCACCAACTTGGAGTTACGGTCCCCTCAGCCAGTGCCTGATCTGTGACCTTCAATAAAAATGCAGCAAAAAACTTTTTGACCCTGTTCTCAGAATCTATCACCTGGAGGTAGGGACTTATGTAGACCAGGTGGCCGAGGGGTAAAGGCGATGGACTGCTAATCCATTGTGCTCTGCATGCATGGGTTCAAATACCATCCTTGTCGGTTTCTTCTACTTTTTACCACTTTGCAGCTTGCCTAGTAGATTCTTTGCAACTTGCCTTGTAGATTCTTTATTGTCAGCATATGCAGTGGATGCTGCCACCATGGCAGTTTTCTATTTTTGATTCAGAAACGTGCCTCATGTGACCTATCAACCTGGCATTAGTAATCCTGCATTGTTTTTCCATTTCTCTTTCATGGTGCTTAATACTATCCAATAAAGAAGATGAGGACATTTCCTTCTTTTGGGCATTCAGCCAGCATACATATTTTTGACTTTGCTCGGACATTCTTAGGACTGTGGGATAGACAAGTTTGAAGTCACATATGATTGAACGTCTACTTCTTGGTATGAAAAGCTCAAAATTGCAAAGAAAGAAAGGCATTGCTGAGATTCGAACTCAGGAATTCCTGTTTACAAGACAGGCACTTTAACCAACTAAGCCACAGCGCCATGACAACCAATGCCAAAAAGCCAAAAAGTCAGAAAGTCAGAAAGTCAGAAAATGGGAATTGCTATGCAATGATTAAAATGTCTACAAAATGATGTATATTGACGGAGCAGTTGCAGCTTGCATTTTTTGAGTTACGGTCCATTCAGCCAGTGCTTAATATGTGACCTTCAATGAAAATGCAGCCAAAGACTTGTTGATCATGTTGTCAGAATGTCTCACCTGGAGTGGTTGCCTTTTAAAGACGAGGTTGCCGAGGGGTTAAGTCGATGGACGGCTAATCCATTGTGCTCTGCATGCCTTTTCCAACTTGGTATCTTGCTTTGTAGATTTTTTATTGTCTTTGCAGGCATGGGAGTTTTCTATTTCCAATCCAGAAGGGTGCGTTACGTGACCTATCAACCAGGCCTTAGAAATCCTGCCTTGTTTTCCAATTCCTCTTGCATGGTGCTTAATGCTATCCTATAAAGAAGATGAGGACATTTCTTTCTTTTGGGCGTTTAGCCAGCATCCATATTTTTGACTTTGCTCGGACTGTCTTAGGGCTGTGGGATGGACAATATTGATGTCAGATAGGATTGAACATCTGCTTTTTGGTATGAAAAGCTTAAAATTTAGGGGAAAAAAAGGCACTGCTGAGATTTGAACTCAGGATCTCCTGTTTACTAGACAGGCGCTTTAACCAACTAAGCCACAGCACCACATGAAGTCCAGCAGAAAAGCCAGAAAATGGGAATTTCTTACGCAATGATTCAAATTTCTACTTAATGTTGTGCATTGATGGAGTGGTTGCAGCTTGCATTTTTTCACCAACTTGGAGTTACGGTCCCCTCAGCCAGTGCCTGATCTGTGACCTTCAATAAAAATGCAGTAAAAAACTTTTTGACCCTGTTGTCAGAATCTATCACCTGGAGGTAGGGACTTATGTAGACGAGGTGGCCGAGTGGTTAAGGCGATGGACTGCTAATCCATTGTGCTCTGCATGCATGGGTTCAAATCCCATCCTCGTCGGTTTCTTCTACTTTTTACCACTTTGCAGCTTGCCTAGTAGATTCTTTGCAACTTGCCTTGTAGATTCTTTATTGTCAGCATATGCAGTGGATGCTCCCACCATGGCAGTTTTCTATTTTTGATTCAGAAACGTGCCTCGTGTGACCTATCAACCTGGCATTAGTAATCCTGCATTGTTTTTCCATTTCTCTTTCATGGTGCTTAATACTATCCAATAAAGAAGATGAGGACATTTCCTTCTTTTGGGCATTCAGCCAGCATACATATTTTTGACTTTGCTCGGACATTCTTAGGACTGTGGGATAGACAAGTTTGAAGTCACATATGATTGAACGTCTACTTCTTGGTATGAAAAGCTCAAAATTGCAAAGAAAGAAAGGCACTGCTGAGATTCGAACTCAGGATCTCCTGTTTACAAGACAGGCGCTTTAACCAACTAAGCCACAGCGCCATGACAACCCTTGCCTAAAAGTCAGAAAATGGGAATTGCTATGCAATGATTAAAATGTCTACAAAATGCTGTATATTGACGGAGCAGTTGCAGCTTGCATTTTTTGAGTTACGGTCCATTCAGCCAGTGCTTAATATGTGATCTTCAATGAAAATGCAGCCAAAGACTTGTTGATCATGTTGTCAGAATGTCTCACCTGGAGTGGTTGCCTTTTAAAGACGAGGTGGCCGAGGGGTTAAGTCGATGGACGGCTAATCCATTGTGCTCTGCATGCCTTTTCCAACTTGGTATCTTGCTTTGAAGATTTTTTATTGTCTTTGCAGGCATGGGAGTTTTCTATTTCCAATCCAGAAGGGTGCGTTACGTGACCTATCAACCAGGCCTTAGAAATCCTGCCTTGTTTTCCAATTCCTCTGGCATGGTGCTTAATGCTATCCTATAAAGAAGATGAGGACATTTCTTTCTTTTGGACGTTTAGCCAGCATCCATATTTTTGACTTTGCTCGGACTGTCTTAGGGCTGTGGGATGGTCAATATTGATGTCAGATAGGATTGAACATCTGCTTTTTGGTATGAAAAGCTTAAAATTTAGGGGAAAAAAAGGCACTGCTGAGATTTGAACTCAGGATCTCCTGTTTACTAGACAGGCGCTTTAACCAACTAAGCCACAGCACCACATGAAGTCCAGCAGAAAAGCCAGAAAATGGGAATTTCTTACGCAATGATTCAAATTTCTACTAAATGTTGTGCATTGATGGAGTGGTTGCAGCTTGCATTTTTTCACCAACTTGGAGTTACGGTCCCCTCAGCCAGTGCCTGATCTGTGACCTTCAATAAAAATGCAGCAAAAAACTTTTTGACCCTGTTCTCAGAATCTATCACTTGGAGGCAGGGACTTATGTAGACGAGGTGGCCGAGTGGTTAAGGCGATGAACTGCTAATCCATTGTGCTCTGCATGCATGGGTTCAAATCCCATCCTCGACGGTTTCTTCTACTTTTTACCACTTTGCAGCTTGCCTAGTAGATTCTTTGCAACTTGCCTTGTAGATTCTTTATTGTCAGCATATGCAGTGGATGCTCCCACCATGGCAGTTTTCTATTTTTGATTCAGAAACGTGCCTCATGTGACCTATCAACCTGGCATTAGTAATCCTGCATTGTTTTTCCATTTCTCTTTCATGGTGCTTAATAATATCCAATAAAGAAGATGAGGACATTTCCTTCTTTTGGGCATTCAGCCAGCATACATATTTTTGACTTTGCTCGGACATTCTTAGGACTGTGGGATAGACAAGTTTGAAGTCACATATGATTGAACGTCTACTTCTTGGTATGAAAAGCTCAAAATTGCAAAGAAAGAAAGGCACTGCTGAGATTCGAACTCAGGATCTCCTGTTTACAAGACAGGCGCTTTAACCAACTAAGCCACAGCGCCATGACAACCAATGCCAAAAAGTCAAAAAGTCAAAAAGTCAAAAAGTCAGAAAGTCAGAAAATGGGAATTGCTATGCAATGATTAAAATGTCTACAAAATGCTGTATATTGACGGAGCAGTTGCAGCTTGCATTTTTTGAGTTACGGTCCATTCAGCCAGTGCTTAATATGTGATCTTCAATGAAAATGCAGCCAAAGACTTGTTGATCATGTTGTCAGTAGTGTTGAGCGGCATAGGCCATATTCGAATTCGCGAATATTCGCGAATATGTGGACGAATATTCGTCATATTCGCGGATATTCGCATATTCGTAATATTCTCGTTTTATTTTCGCATATGCGAATATTCGCGTATGCGAAAATTAACATATACGAAAATTTGCACCTACAAAAATGTGCTTTAGTGAAAATTTGCATATGCGAAAATTTGCATATGCAAATTTTCGCATACGCGAAAATTCGCACACCGGTCTCACACAGTAGTATTAGAGCCTTCTTTACACCACACAAGCTGGAAGCAGAGAGGGATGATCACTGTGATGTGTACTGTGAAAAAAAATAATGAAAAAAAAAAAAAAAAAAGAATATTCGTAATTACGAATATATAGCGCTATATTCGCGAATATTCGCGAATTCGCGAATATGCGATATTCGAGAATAAAATTCGAATTGCGAATATTCGCGAGCAACACTAGTTGTCAGAATGTCTCACCTGGAGTGGTTGCCTTTTAAAGACGAGGTGGCCGAGGGGTTAAGTCGATGGACGGCTAATCCATTGTGCTCTGCATGCCTTTTCCAACTTGGTATCTTGCTTTGAAGATTTTTTATTGTCTTTGCAGGCATGGGAGTTTTCTATTTCCAATCCAGAAGGGTGCGTTACGTGACCTATCAACCAGGTCTTAGAAATCCTGCCTTGTTTTCCAATTCCTCTTGCATGGTGCTTAATGCTATCCTATAAAGAAGATGAGGACATTTCTTTCTTTTGGACGTTTAGCCAGCATCCATATTTTTGACTTTGCTCGGACTGTCTTAGGGCTGTGGGATGGTCAATATTGATGTCAGATAGGATTGAACATCTGCTTTTTGGTATGAAAAGCTTAAAATTTAGGGGAAAAAAAGGCACTGCTGAGATTTGAACTCAGGATCTCCTGTTTACTAGACAGGCGCTTTAACCAACTAAGCCACAGCACCACATGAAGTCCAGCAGAAAAGCCAGAAAATGGGAATTTCTTACGCAATGATTCAAATTTCTACTTAATGTTGTGCATTGATGGAGTGGTTGCAGCTTGCATTTTTTCACCAACTTGGAGTTACGGTCCCCTCAGCCAGTGCCTGATCTGTGACCTTCAATAAAAATGCAGCAAAAAACTTTTTGACCCTTTTCTCAGAATCTATCACCTGGAGGTAGGGACTTATGTAGACGAGGTGGCCGAGTGGTTAAGGCGATGGACTGCTAATCCATTGTGCTCTGCATGCATGGGTTCAAATCCCATCCTCGTCGGTTTCTTCTACTTTTTACCACTTTGCAGCTTGCCTAGTAGATTCTTTGCAACTTGCCTTGTAGATTCTTTATTGTCAGCATATGCAGTGGATGCTCCCACCATGGCAGTTTTCTATTTTTGATTCAGAAACGTGCCTCGTGTGACCTATCAACCTGGCATTAGTAATCCTGCATTGTTTTTCCATTTCTCTTTCATGGTGCTTAATACTATCCAATAAAGAAGATGAGGACATTTCCTTCTTTTGAGCATTCAGCCAGCATACATATTTTTGACTTTGCTCGGACATTCTTAGGACTGTGGGATAGACAAGTTTGAAGTCACATATGATTGAACGTCTACTTCTTGGTATGAAAAGCTCAAAATTGCAAAGAAAGAAAGGCACTGCTGAAAATCGAACTCAGAATCTCCTGTTTACAAGACAGGCGCTTTAACCAACTAAGCCACAGCGCCATGACAACCAATGCCAAAAAGTCAAAAAGTCAGAAAGTCAGAAAATGGGAATTGCTATGCAATGATTAAAATGTATACAAAATGCTGTATATTGACGGAGCAGTTGCAGCTTGCATTTTTTGAGTTACAGTCCATTCAGCCAGTGCTTAATATGTGACCTTCAATGAAAATGCAGCCAAAGACTTGTTGATCATGTTGTCAGAATGTCTCACCTGGAGTGGTTGCCTTTTAAAGACGAGGTGGCCGAGGGGTTAAGTCGATGGACGGCTAATCCATTGTGCTCCGCATGCCTTTTCCAACTTGGTATCTTGCTTTGTAGATTTTTTATTGTCTTTGCAGGCATGGGAGTTTTCTATTTCCAATCCAGAAGGGTGCGTTACGTGACCTATCAACCAGGCCTTAGAAATCCTGCCTTGTTTTCCAATTCCTCTTGCATGGTGCTTAATGCTATCCTATAAAGAAGATGAGGACATTTCTTTCTTTTGGGCGTTTAGCCAGCATCCATATTTTTGACTTTGCTCGGACTGTCTTAGGGCTGTGGGATGGACAATATTGATGTCAGATAGGATTGAACATCTGCTTTTTGGTATGAAAAGCTTAAAATTTAGGGGAAAAAAAGGCACTGCTGAGATTTGAACTCAGGATCTCCTGTTTACTAGACAGGCGCTTTAACCACCTAAGCAATTCCCATTTTCTGACTCTAAGACAAGGGTTGTCATGGCGCTGTGGCTTAGTTGGTTAAAGCGCCTGTCTTGTAAACAGGAGATCCTGAGTTCAAATCTCAGCAGTGCCTTTCTTTCTTTGCAATTTTGAGCTTTTCATACCAAGAAGTAGACGTTCAATCATATGTGACTTCAAACTTGTCTATCCCACAGTCCTAAGAATGTCCGAGCAAAGTCAAAAATATGTATGCTGGCTGAATGCCCAAAAGAAGGAAATGTCCTCATCTTCTTTATTGGATAGTATTAAGCACCATGCAAGAGAAATGGAAAAACAATGCAGGATTACTAATGCCAGGTTGATAGGTCACATGAGGCACGTTTCTGAATCAAAAATAGAAAACTGCCATGGTGGCAGCATCCACTGCATATGCTGACAATAAAGAATCTACAAGGCAACTTGGAGTTACGGTCTCATCAGCCAGTGCCTGATCTGTGACCTTCAATAAAAATGCAGCAAAAAACTTTTTGACCCTGTTCTCAGAATCTATCACCGGGAGATAGGGACTTATGTAGACGAGGTGGCCGAGTGGTTAAGGCGATGGACTGCTAATCCATTGTGCTCTGCATGCATGGGTTCAAATCCCATCCTCATGGGAGTTTTCTATTTCCAATCCAGAAGGGTGCGTTACGTGACCTATCAACCAGGCCTTAGAAATCCTGCCTTGTTTTCCAATTCCTCTTGCATGGTGCTTAATGCTATCCTATAAAGAAGATGAGGACATTTCTTTCTATTGGGCGTTTAGCCAGCATCCATATTTTTGACTTTGCTCGGACTGTCTTAGGGCTGTGGGATGGACAATATTGATGTCAGATAGGATTGAACATCTGCTTTTTGGTATGAAAAGCTTAAAATTTAGGGGAAAAAAAGGCACTGCTGAGATTTGAACTCAGGATCTCCTGTTTACTCGACAGGCGCTTTAACCACCTAAGCAATTCCCATTTTCTGACTTTAAGGCAAAGGTTGTCATGGCGCTGTGGCTTAGTTGGTTAAAGCGCCTGTCTTGTAAACAGGAGATCCTGAGTTCGAATCTCAGCAGTGCCTTTCTTTCTTTGCAATTTTGAGCTTTTCATACCAAGAAGTAGACGTTCAATCATATGTGACTTCAAACTTGTCTATCCCACAGTCCTAAGAATGTCCGAGCAAAGTCAAAAATATGTATGCTGGCTGAATGCCCAAAAGAAGGAAATGTCCTCATCTTCTTTATTGGATAGTATTAAGCACCATGCAAGAGAAATGGAAAAACAATGCAGGATTACTAATGCCAGGTTGATAGGTCACATGAGGCACGTTTCTGAATCAAAAATAGAAAACTGCCATGGTGGCAGCATCCACTGCATATGCTGACAATAAAGAATCTACAAGGCAACTTGGAGTTACGGTCTCATCAGCCAGTGCCTGATCTGTGACCTTCAATAAAAATGCAGCAAAAAACTTTTTGACCCTGTTCTCAGAATCTATCACCTGGATGTAGGGACTTATGTAGACGAGGTGGCCGAGTGGTTAAGGCGATGGACTGCTAATCCATTGTGCTCTGCATGCATGGGTTCAAATCCCATCCTCGTCGGTTCCTTCTACTTTTTACCACTTTGCAGCTTGCCTAGTAGATTCTTTGCAACTTGCCTTGTAGATTCTTTATTGTCAGCATATGCAGTGGATGCTGCCACCATGGCAGTTTTCTATTTTTGATTCAGAAACGTGCCTCATGTGACCTATCAACCTGGCATTAGTAATCCTGCATTGTTTTTCCATTTCTCTTGCATGGTGCTTAATACTATCCAATAAAGAAGATGAGGACATTTCCTTCTTTTGGGCATTCATCCAGCATACATATTTTTGACTTTGCTCGGACATTCTTAGGACTGTGGGATAGACAAGTTTGAAGTCACATATGATTGAACGTCTACTTCTTGGTATGAAAAGCTGAAAATTGCAAAGAAAGAAAGGCACTGCTGAGATTCGAACTCAGGATCTCCTGTTTACAAGACAGGCGCTTTAACCAACTAAGCCACAGCGCCATGACAACCCCTGCCTAAAAGTCAGAAAATGGGAATTGCTATGCAATGATTAAAATGTATACAAAATGCTGTATATTGACGGAGCAGTTGCAGCTTGCATTTTTTTAGTTACGGTCCATTCAGCCAGTGCTTAATATGTGACCTTCAATGAAAATGCAGCCAAAGACTTGTTGATCATGTTGTCAGAATGTCTCACCTGGAGTGGTTGCCTTTTAAAGACGAGGTGGCCGAGGGGTTAAGTCGATGGACGGCTAATCCATTGTGCTCTGCATGCCTTTTCCAACTTGGTTTCTTGCTTTGAAGATTTTTTTTTGTCTTTGCAGGCATGGGAGTTTTCTATTTCCAATCCAGAAGGGTGCGTTACGTGACCTATCAACCAGGCCTTAGAAATCCTGCCTTGTTTTCCAATTCCTCTTGCATGGTGCTTAATGCTATCCTATAAAGAAGATGAGGACATTTCTTTCTTTTGGACGTTTAGCCAGCATCCATATTTTTGACTTTGCTCGGACTGTCTTAGGGCTAAGGGATGGTCAATATTGATGTCAGATAGGATTGAACATCTGCTTTTTGGTATGAAAAGCTTAAAATTTAGGGGGAAAAAAAAGGCACTGGTGATATTTGAACTCAGGATCTCCTGTTTACTAGACAGGCGCTTTAACCAACTAAGCCACAGCACCACATGAAGTCCAGCAGAAAAGCCAGAAAATGGGAATTTCTTACGCAATGATTCAAATTTCTACTAAATGTTGTGCATTGATGGAGTGGTTGCAGCTTGCATTTTTTCACCAACTTGGAGTTACGGTCCCCTCAGCCAGTGCCTGATCTGTGACCTTCAATAAAAATGCAGCAAAAAACTTTTTGACCCTGTTCTCAGAATCTATCACCTGGAGGTAGGGACTTATGTAGACGAGGTGGCCGAGTGGTAAAGGCGATGGACTGCTAATCCATTGTGCTCTGCATGCATGGGTTCAAATCCCATCCTCGACGGTTTCTTCTACTTTTTACCACTTTGCAGCTTGCCTAGTAGATTCTTTGCAACTTGCCTTGTAGATTCTTTATTGTCAGCATATGCAGTGGATGCTGCCACCATGGCAGTTTTCTATTTTTGATTCAGAAACGTGCCTCATGTGACCTATCAACCTGGCATTAGTAATCCTGCATTGTTTTTCCATTTCTCTTTCATGGTGCTTAATACTATCCAATAAAGAAGATGAGGACATTTCCTTCTTTTGGGCATTCAGCCAGCATACATATTTTTGACTTTGCTCGGACATTCTTAGGACTGTGGGATAGTCAAGTTTGAAGTCACATATGATTGAACGTCTACTTCTTGGTATGAAAAGCTCAAAATTGCAAAGAAAGAAAGGCATTGCTGAGATTCGAACTCAGGATCTCCTGTTTACAAGACAGGCACTTTAACCAACTAAGCCACAGCGCCATGACAACCAATGACAACCAATGCCAACCAATGCCAAAAAGTCAAAAAGTCAAAAAGTCAGAAAGTCAGAAAGTCAGAAAATGGGAATTGCTATGCAATGATTAAAATGTCTACAAAATGCTGTATATTGACGGAGCAGTTGCAGCTTGCATTTTTTGAGTTACGGTCCATTCAGCCAGTGCTTAATATGTGACCTTCAATGAAAATGCAGCCAAAGACTTGTTGATCATGTTGTCAGAATGTCTCACCTGGAGTGGTTGCCTTTTAAAGACGAGGTGGCCGAGGGGTTAAGTCGATGGACGGCTAATCCATTGTGCTCTGCATGCCTCTTCCAACTTGGTATCTTGCTTTGTAGATTTTTTATTGTCTTTGCAGGCATGGGAGTTTTCTATTTCCAATCCAGAAGGGTGCGTTACGTGACCTATCAACCAGGCCTTAGAAATCCTGCCTTGTTTTCCAATTCCTCTTGCATGGTGCTTAATGCTATCCTATAAAGAAGATGAGGACATTTCTTTCTTTTGGGCGTTTAGCCAGCATCCATATTTTTGACTTTGCTCGGACTGTCTTAGGGCTGTGGGATGGACAATATTGATGTCAGATAGGATTGAACATCTGCTTTTTGGTATGAAAAGCTTAAAATTTAGGGGAAAAAAAGGCACTGCTGAGATTTGAACTCAGGATCTCCTGTTTACTAGACAGGAGCTTTAACCAACTAAGCCACAGCACCACATGAAGTCCAGCAGAAAAGCCAGAAAATGGGAATTTCTTACGCAATGATTCAAATTTCTACTTAATGTTGTGCATTGATGGAGTGGTTGCAGCTTGCATTTTTTCACCAACTTGGAGTTACGGTCCCCTCAGCCAGTGCCTGATCTGTGACCTTCAATAAAAATGCAGTAAAAAACTTTTTGACCCTGTTCTCAGAATCTATCACCTGGAGGTAGGGACTTATGTAGACGAGGTGGCCGAGGTAGGGACTTATGTAGACGAGGTGGCCGAGTGGTTAAGGCGATGGACTGCTAATCCATTGTACTCTGCATGCATGGGTTCAAATCCCATCCTCGTCGGTTTCTTCTACTTTTTACCACTTTGCAGCTTGCCTAGTAGATTCTTTGCAACTTGCCTTGTAGATTCTTTATTGTCAGCATATGCAGTGGATGCTGCCACCATGGCAGTTTTCTATTTTTGATTCAGAAACGTGCCTCATGTGACCTATCAACCTGGCATTAGTAATCCTGCATTGTTTTTCCATTTCTCTTGCATGGTGCTTAATACTATCCAATAAAGAAGATGAGGACATTTCCTTCTTTTGGGCATTCAGCCAGCATACATATTTTTGACTTTGCTCGGACATTCTTAGGACTGTGGGATAGACAAGTTTGAAGTCACATATGATTGAACGTCTACTTCTTGGTATGAAAAGCTCAAAATTGCAAAGAAAGAAAGGCACTGCTGAGATTCGAACTCAGGATCTCCTGTTTTCAAGACAGGCGCTTTAACCAACTAAGCCACAGCGCCATGACAACCAATGCCAAAAAGTCAAAAAGTCAGAAAGTCAGAAAATGGGAATTGCTATGCAATGATTAAAATGTATACAAAATGCTGTATATTGACGGAGCAGTTGCAGCTTGCATTTTTTGAGTTACGGTCCATTCAGCCAGTGCTTAATATGTGACCTTCAATGAAAATGCAGCCAAAGACTTGTTGATCATGTTGTCAGAATGTCTCACCTGGAGTGGTTGCCTTTTAAAGACGAGGTGGCCGAGGGGTTAAGTCGATGGACGGCTAATCCATTGTGCTCCGCATGCCTTTTCCAACTTGGTATCTTGCTTTGTAGATTTTTTATTGTCTTTGCAGGCATGGGAGTTTTCTATTTCCAATCCAGAAGGGTGCGTTACGTGACCTATCAACCAGGCCTTAGAAATCCTGCCTTGTTTTCCAATTCCTCTTGCATGGTGCTTAATGCTATCCTATAAAGAAGATGAGGACATTTCTTTCTTTTGGGCGTTTAGCCAGCATCCATATTTTTGACTTTGCTCGGACTGTCTTAGGGCTGTGGGATGGACAATATTGATGTCAGATAGGATTGAACATCTGCTTTTTGGTATGAAAAGCTTAAAATTTAGGGGAAAAAAAGGCACTGCTGAGATTTGAACTCAGGATCTCCTGTTTACTAGACAGGCGCTTTAACCACCTAAGCAATTCCCATTTTCTGACTCTAAGACAAGGGTTGTCATGGCGCTGTGGCTTAGTTGGTTAAAGCGCCTGTCTTGTAAACAGGAGATCCTGAGTTCAAATCTCAGCAGTGCCTTTCTTTCTTTGCAATTTTGAGCTTTTCATACCAAGAAGTAGACGTTCAATCATATGTGACTTCAAACTTGTCTATCCCACAGTCCTAAGAATGTCCGAGCAAAGTCAAAAATATGTATGCTGGCTGAATGCCCAAAAGAAGGAAATGTCCTCATCTTCTTTATTGGATAGTATTAAGCACCATGCAAGAGAAATGGAAAAACAATGCAGGATTACTAATGCCAGGTTGATAGGTCACATGAGGCACGTTTCTGAATCAAAAATAGAAAACTGCCATGGTGGCAGCATCCACTGCATATGCTGACAATAAAGAATCTACAAGGCAACTTGGAGTTACGGTCTCATCAGCCAGTGCCTGATCTGTGACCTTCAATAAAAATGCAGCAAAAAACTTTTTGACCCTGTTCTCAGAATCTATCACCGGGAGATAGGGACTTATGTAGACGAGGTGGCCGAGTGGTTAAGGCGATGGACTGCTAATCCATTGTGCTCTGCATGCATGGGTTCAAATCCCATCCTCATGGGAGATTTCTATTTCCAATCCAGAAGGGTGCGTTACGTGACCTATCAACCAGGCCTTAGAAATCCTGCCTTGTTTTCCAATTCCTCTTGCATGGTGCTTAATGCTATCCTATAAAGAAGATGAGGACATTTCTTTCTTTTGGGCGTTTAGCCAGCATCCATATTTTTGACTTTGCTCGGACTGTCTTAGGGCTGTGGGATGGACAATATTGATGTCAGATAGGATTGAACATCTGCTTTTTGGTATGAAAAGCTTAAAATTTAGGGGGAAAAAAGGCACTGCTGAGATTTGAACTCAGGATCTCCTGTTTACTCGACAGGCGCTTTAACCACCTAAGCAATTCCCATTTTCTGACTTTAAGGCAAAGGTTGTCATGGCGCTGTGGCTTAGTTGGTTAAAGCGCCTGTCTTGTAAACAGGAGATCCTGAGTTCGAATCTCAGCAGTGCCTTTCTTTCTTTGCAATTTTGAGCTTTTCATACCAAGAAGTAGACGTTCAATCATATGTGAATTCAAACTTGTCTATCCCACAGTCCTAAGAATGTCCGAGCAAAGTCAAAAATATGTATGCTGGCTGAATGCCCAAAAGAAGGAAATGTCCTCATCTTCTTTATTGGATAGTATTAAGCACCATGCAAGAGAAATGGAAAAACAATGCAGGATTACTAATGCCAGGTTGATAGGTCACATGAGGCACGTTTCTGAATCAAAAATAGAAAACTGCCATGGTGGCAGCATCCACTGCATATGCTGACAATAAAGAATCTACAAGGCAACTTGGAGTTACGGTCTCATCAGCCAGTGCCTGATCTGTGACCTTCAATAAAAATGCAGCAAAAAACTTTTTGACCCTGTTCTCAGAATCTATCACCTGGATGTAGGGACTTATGTAGACGAGGTGGCCGAGTGGTTAAGGCGATGGACTGCTAATCCATTGTGCTCTGCATGCATGGGTTCAAATCCCATCCTCGTCGGTTCATTCTACTTTTTACCACTTTGCAGCTTGCCTAGTAGATTCTTTGCAACTTGCCTTGTAGATTCTTTATTGTCAGCATATGCAGTGGATGCTGCCACCATGGCAGTTTTCTATTTTTGATTCAGAAACGTGCCTCATGTGACCTATCAACCTGGCATTAGTAATCCTGCATTGTTTTTCCATTTCTCTTGCATGGTGATTAATACTATCCAATAAAGAAGATGAGGACATTTCCTTCTTTTGGGCATTCATCCAGCATACATATTTTTGACTTTGCTCGGACATTCTTAGGACTGTGGGATAGACAAGTTTGAAGTCACATATGATTGAACGTCTACTTCTTGGTATGAAAAGCTGAAAATTGCAAAGAAAGAAAGGCACTGCTGAGATTCGAACTCAGGATCTCCTGTTTACAAGACAGGCGCTTTAACCAACTAAGCCACAGCGCCATGACAAGCCTTGCCTAAAAGTCAGAAAATGGGAATTGCTATGCAATGATTAAAATGTATACAAAATGCTGTATATTGACGGAGCAGTTGCAGCTTGCATTTTTTGAGTTACGGTCCATTCAGCCAGTGCTTAATATGTGACCTTCAATGAAAATGCAGCCAAAGACTTGTTGATCATGTTGTCAGAATGTCTCACCTGGAGTGGTTGCCTTTTAAAGACGAGGTGGCCGAGGGGTTAAGTCGATGGACGGCTAATCCATTGTGCTCTGCATGCCTTTTCCAACTTGGTTTCTTGCTTTGAAGATTTTTTTTTGTCTTTGCAGGCATGGGAGTTTTCTATTTCCAATCCAGAAGGGTGCGTTACGTGACCTATCAACCAGGCCTTAGAAATCCTGCCTTGTTTTCCAATTCCTCTTGCATGGTGCTTAATGCTATCCTATAAAGAAGATGAGGACATTTCTTTCTTTTGGACGTTTAGCCAGCATCCATATTTTTGACTTTGCTCGGACTGTCTTAGGGCTAAGGGATGGTCAATATTGATGTCAGATAGGATTGAACATCTGCTTTTTGGTATGAAAAGCTTAAAATTTAGGGGGAAAAAAAAGGCACTGCTGAGATTTGAACTCAGGATCTCCTGTTTACTAGACAGGCGCTTTAACCAACTAAGCCACAGCACCACATGAAGTCCAGCAGAAAAGCCAGAAAATGGGAATTTCTTACGCAATGATTCAAATTTCTACTAAATGTTGTGCATTGATGGAGTGGTTGCAGCTTGCATTTTTTCACCAACTTGGAGTTACGGTCCCCTCAGCCAGTGCCTGATCTGTGACCTTCAATAAAAATGCAGCAAAAAACTTTTTGACCCTGTTCTCAGAATCTATCACCTGGAGGTAGGGACTTATGTAGACGAGGTGGCCGAGTGGTAAAGGCGATGGACTGCTAATCCATTGTGCTCTGCATGCATGGGTTCAAATCCCATCCTCGACGGTTTCTTCTACTTTTTACCACTTTGCAGCTTGCCTAGTAGATTCTTTGCAACTTGCCTTGTAGATTCTTTATTGTCAGCATATGCAGTGGATGCTGCCACCATGGCAGTTTTCTATTTTTGATTCAGAAACGTGCCTCATGTGACCTATCAACCTGGCATTAGTAATCCTGCATTGTTTTTCCATTTCTCTTTCATGGTGCTTAATACTATCCAATAAAGAAGATGAGGACATTTCCTTCTTTTGGGCATTCAGCCAGCATACATATTTTTGACTTTGCTCGGACATTCTTAGGACTGTGGGATAGTCAAGTTTGAAGTCACATATGATTGAACGTCTACTTCTTGGTATGAAAAGCTCAAAATTGCAAAGAAAGAAAGGCATTGCTGAGATTCGAACTCAGGATCTCCTGTTTACAAGACAGGCACTTTAACCAACTAAGCCACATCGCCATGACAACCAATGACAACCAATGCCAACCAATGCCAACCAATGCCAAAAAGTCAAAAAGTCAAAAAGTCAGAAAGTCAGAAAGTCAGAAAATGGGAATTGCTATGCAATGATTAAAATGTCTACAAAATGCTGTATATTGACGGAGCAGTTGCAGCTTGCATTTTTTGAGTTACGGTCCATTCAGCCAGTGCTTAATATGTGACCTTCAATGAAAATGCAGCCAAAGACTTGTTGATCATGTTGTCAGAATGTCTCACCTGGAGTGGTTGCCTTTTAAAGACGAGGTGGCCGAGGGGTTAAGTCGATGGACGGCTAATCCATTGTGCTCTGCATGCCTCTTCCAACTTGGTATCTTGCTTTGTAGATTTTTTATTGTCTTTGCAGGCATGGGAGTTTTCTATTTCCAATCCAGAAGGGTGCGTTACGTGACCTATCAACCAGGCCTTAGAAATCCTGCCTTGTTTTCCAATTCCTCTTGCATGGTGCTTAATGCTATCCTATAAAGAAGATGAGGACATTTCTTTCTTTTGGGCGTTTAGCCAGCATCCATATTTTTGACTTTGCTCGGACTGTCTTAGGGCTGTGGGATGGACAATATTGATGTCAGATAGGATTGAACATCTGCTTTTTGGTATGAAAAGCTTAAAATTTAGGGGAAAAAAAGGCACTGCTGAGATTTGAACTCAGGATCTCCTGTTTACTAGACAGGAGCTTTAACCAACTAAGCCACAGCACCACATGAAGTCCAGCAGAAAAGCCAGAAAATGGGAATTTCTTACGCAATGATTCAAATTTCTACTTAATGTTGTGCATTGATGGAGTGGTTGCAGCTTGCATTTTTTCACCAACTTGGAGTTACGGTCCCCTCAGCCAGTGCCTGATCTGTGACCTTCAATAAAAATGCAGTAAAAAACTTTTTGACCCTGTTCTCAGAATCTATCACCTGGAGGTAGGGACTTATGTAGACGAGGTGGCCGAGGTAGGGACTTATGTAGACGAGGTGGCCGAGTGGTTAAGGCGATGGACTGCTAATCCATTGTACTCTGCATGCATGGGTTCAAATCCCATCCTCGTCGGTTTCTTCTACTTTTTACCACTTTGCAGCTTGCCTAGTAGATTCTTTGCAACTTGCCTTGTAGATTCTTTATTGTCAGCATATGCAGTGGATGCTGCCACCATGGCAGTTTTCTATTTTTGATTCAGAAACGTGCCTCATGTGACCTATCAACCTGGCATTAGTAATCCTGCATTGTTTTTCCATTTCTCTTGCATGGTGCTTAATACTATCCAATAAAGAAGATGAGGACATTTCCTTCTTTTGGGCATTCAGCCAGCATATATATTTTTGACTTTGCTCGGACATTCTTAGGACTGTGGGATAGACAAGTTTGAAGTCACATATGATTGAACGTCTACTTCTTGGTATGAAAAGCTCAAAATTGCAAAGAAAGAAAGGCACTGCTGAGATTCGAACTCAGGATCTCCTGTTTACAAGACAGGCGCTTTAACCAACTAAGCCACAGCGCCATGACAACCAATGCCAAAAAGTCAAAAAGTCAGAAAGTCAGAAAATGGGAATTGCTATGCAATGATTAAAATGTATACAAAATGCTGTATATTGACGGAGCAGTTGCAGCTTGCATTTTTTGAGTTACGGTCCATTCAGCCAGTGCTTAATATGTGACCTTCAATGAAAATGCAGCCAAAGACTTGTTGATCATGTTGTCAGAATGTCTCACCTGGAGTGGTTGCCTTTTAAAGACGAGGTGGCCGAGGGGTTAAGTCGATGGACGGCTAATCCATTGTGCTCCGCATGCCTTTTCCAACTTGGTATCTTGCATTGTAGATTTTTTATTGTCTTTGCAGGCATGGGAGTTTTCTATTTCCAATCCAGAAGGGTGCGTTACGTGACCTATCAACCAGGCCTTAGAAATCCTGCCTTGTTTTCCAATTCCTCTTGCATGGTGCTTAATGCTATCCTATAAAGAAGATGAGGACATTTCTTTCTTTTGGGCGTTTAGCCAGCATCCATATTTTTGACTTTGCTCGGACTGTCTTAGGGCTGTGGGATGGACAATATTGATGTCAGATAGGATTGAACATCTGCTTTTTGGTATGAAAAGCTTAAAATTTAGGGGAAAAAAAGGCACTGCTGAGATTTGAACTCAGGATCTCCTGTTTACTAGACAGGCGCTTTAACCACCTAAGCAATTCCCATTTTCTGACTCTAAGACAAGGGTTGTCTTAGTTGGTTAAAGCGCCTGTCTTGTAAACAGGAGATCCTGAGTTCAAATCTCAGCAGTGCCTTTCTTTCTTTGCAATTTTGAGCTTTTCATACCAAGAAGTAGACGTTCAATCATATATGACTTCAAACTTGTCTATCCCACAGTCCTAAGAATGTCCGAGCAAAGTCAAAAATATGTATGCTGGCTGAATGCCCAAAAGAAGGAAATGTCCTCATCTTCTTTATTGGATAGTATTAAGCACCATGCAAGAGAAATGGAAAAACAATGCAGGATTACTAATGCCAGGTTGATAGGTCACATGAGGCACGTTTCTGAATCAAAAATAGAAAACTGCCATGGTGGCAGCATCCACTGCATATGCTGACAATAAAGAATCTACAAGGCAACTTGGAGTTACGGTCTCATCAGCCAGTGCCTGATCTGTGACCTTCAATAAAAATGCAGCAAAAAACTTTTTGACCCTGTTCTCAGAATCTATCACCGGGAGATAGGGACTTATGTAGACGAGGTGGCCGAGTGGTTAAGGCGATGGACTGCTAATCCATTGTGCTCTGCATGCATGGGTTCAAATCCCATCCTCATGGGAGATTTCTATTTCCAATCCAGAAGGGTGCGTTACATGACCTATCAACCAGGCCTTAGAAATCCTGCCTTGTTTTCCAATTCCTCTTGCATGGTGCTTAATGCTATCCTATAAAGAAGATGAGGACATTTCTTTCTTTTGGGCGTTTAGCCAGCATCCATATTTTTGACTTTGCTCGGACTGTCTTAGGGCTGTGGGATGGACAATATTGATGTCAGATAGGATTGAACATCTGCTTTTTGGTATGAAAAGCTTAAAATTTAGGGGGAAAAAAGGCACTGCTGAGATTTGAACTCAGGATCTCCTGTTTACTCGACAGGCGCTTTAACCACCTAAGCAATTCCCATTTTCTGACTTTAAGGCAAAGGTTGTCATGGCGCTGTGGCTTAGTTGGTTAAAGCGCCTGTCTTGTAAACAGGAGATCCTGAGTTCGAATCTCAGCAGTGCCTTTCTTTCTTTGCAATTTTGAGCTTTTCATACCAAGAAGTAGACGTTCAATCATATGTGAATTCAAACTTGTCTATCCCACAGTCCTAAGAATGTCCGAGCAAAGTCAAAAATATGTATGCTGGCTGAATGCCCAAAAGAAGGAAATGTCCTCATCTTCTTTATTGGATAGTATTAAGCACCATGCAAGAGAAATGGAAAAACAATGCAGGATTACTAATGCCAGGTTGATAGGTCACATGAGGCACGTTTCTGAATCAAAAATAGAAAACTGCCATGGTGGCAGCATCCACTGCATATGCTGACAATAAAGAATCTACAAGGCAACTTGGAGTTACGGTCTCATCAGCCAGTGCCTGATCTGTGACCTTCAATAAAAATGCAGCAAAAAACTTTTTGACCCTGTTCTCAGAATCTATCACCTGGAGGTAGGGACTTATGTAGACGAGGTGGCCGAGTGGTTAAGGCGATGGACTGCTAATCCATTGTGCTCTGCATGCATGGGTTCAAATCCCATCCTCGTTGGTTTCTTCTACCTTTGCAGCTTGCCTAGTAGATTCTTTGCAACTTGCCTTGTAGATTCTTTATTGTCAGCATATGCAGTGGATGCTGCCACCATGGCAGTTTTCTATTTTTGATTCAGAAACGTGCCTCATGTGACCTATCAACCTGGCATTAGTAATCCTGCATTGTTTTTCCATTTCTCTTGCATGGTGCTTAATACTATCCAATAAAGAAGATGAGGACATTTCCTTCTTTTGGGCATTCATCCAGCATACATATTTTTGACTTTGCTCGGACATTCTTAGGACTGTGGGATAGACAAGTTTGAAGTCACATATGATTGAACGTCTACTTCTTGGTATGAAAAGCTGAAAATTGCAAAGAAAGAAAGGCACTGCTGAGATTCGAACTCAGGATCTCCTGTTTACAAGACAGGCGCTTTAACCAACTAAGCCACAGCGCCATGACAAGCCTTGCCTAAAAGTCAGAAAATGGGAATTGCTATGCAATGATTAAAATGTATACAAAATGCTGTATATTGACGGAGCAGTTGCAGCTTGCATTTTTTGAGTTACGGTCCATTCAGCCAGTGCTTAATATGTGACCTTCAATGAAAATGCAGCCAAAGACTTGTTGATCATGTTGTCAGAATGTCTCACCTGGAGTGGTTGCCTTTTAAAGACGAGGTGGCCGAGGGGTTAAGTCGATGGACGGCTAATCCATTGTGCTCTGCATGCCTTTTCCAACTTGGTTTCTTGCTTTGAAGATTTTTTTTTGTCTTTGCAGGCATGGGAGTTTTCTATTTCCAATCCAGAAGGGTGCGTTACGTGACCTATCAACCAGGCCTTAGAAATCCTGCCTTGTTTTCCAATTCCTCTTGCATGGTGCTTAATGCTATCCTATAAAGAAGATGAGGACATTTCTTTCTTTTGGACGTTTAGCCAGCATCCATATTTTTGACTTTGCTCGGACTGTCTTAGGGCTAAGGGATGGTCAATATTGATGTCAGATAGGATTGAACATCTGCTTTTTGGTATGAAAAGCTAAAAATTTAGGGGGAAAAAAAAGGCACTGCTGAGATTTGAACTCAGGATCTCCTGTTTACTAGACAGGCGCTTTAACCAACTAAGCCACAGCACCACATGAAGTCCAGCAGAAAAGCCAGAAAATGGGAATTTCTTACGCAATGATTCAAATTTCTACTAAATGTTGTGCATTGATGGAGTGGTTGCAGCTTGCATTTTTTCACCAACTTGGAGTTACGGTCCCCTCAGCCAGTGCCTGATCTGTGACCTTCAATAAAAATGCAGCAAAAAACTTTTTGACCCTGTTCTCAGAATCTATCACCTGGAGGTAGGGACTTATGTAGACGAGGTGGCCGAGTGGTAAAGGCGATGGACTGCTAATCCATTGTGCTCTGCATGCATGGGTTCAAATCCCATCCTCGACGGTTTCTTCTACTTTTTACCACTTTGCAGCTTGCCTAGTAGATTCTTTGCAACTTGCCTTGTAGATTCTTTATTGTCAGCATATGCAGTGGATGCTGCCACCATGGCAGTTTTCTATTTTTGATTCAGAAACGTGCCTCATGTGACCTATCAACCTGGCATTAGTAATCCTGCATTGTTTTTCCATTTCTCTTTCATGGTGCATAATACTATCCAATAAAGAAGATGAGGACATTTCCTTCTTTTGGGCATTCAGCCAGCATACATATTTTTGACTTTGCTCGGACATTCTTAGGACTGTGGGATAGTCAAGTTTGAAGTCACATATGATTGAACGTCTACTTCTTGGTATGAAAAGCTCAAAATTGCAAAGAAAGAAAGGCATTGCTGAGATTCGAACTCAGGATCTCCTGTTTACAAGACAGGCACTTTAACCAACTAAGCCACAGCGCCATGACAACCCTTGCCTTAAAGTCAGAAAATGGGAATTGCTATGCAATGATTATAATGTATACAAAATGCTGTATATTGACGAAGCAGTTGCAGCTTGCATTTTTTGAGTTACGGTCCATTCAGCCAGTGCTTAATATGTGACCTTCAATGAAAATGCAGCCAAAGACTTGTTGATCATGTTGTCAGAATGTCTCACCTGGAGTGGTTGCCTTTTAAAGACGAGGTGGCCGAGGGGTTAAGTCGATGGACGGCTAATCCATTGTGCTCTGCATGCCTTTTCCAACTTGGTATCTTGCTTTGAAGATTTTTTATTGTCTTTGCAGGCATGGGAGTTTTCTATTTCCAATCCAGAAGGGTGCGTTACGTGACCTATCAACCAGGCCTTAGAAATCCTGCCTTGTTTTCCAATTCCTCTTGCATGGTGCTTAATGCTATCCTATAAAGAAGATGAGGACATTTCTTTTTTTTGGACGTTTAGCAGCATCCATATTTTTGACTTTGCTCGGACTGTCTTAGGGCTGTGGGATGGTCAATATTGATTTCAGATAGGATTGAACATCTGCTTTTTGGTATGAAAAGCTTAAAATTTAGGGGGAAAAAAGGCACTGCTGAGATTTGAACTCAGGATCTCCTTTTTACTAGACAGGCGCTTTAACCAACTAAGCCACAGCTCCACATGAAGTCCAGCAGAAAAGCCAGAAAATGGGAATTTCTTACGCAATGATTCACATTTCTACTAAATGTTGTGCATTGATGGAGTGGTTGCAGCTTGCATTTTTTCACCAACTTGGAGTTACGGTCCCCTCAGCCAGTGCCTGATCTGTGACCTTCAATAAAAATGCAGCAAAAAACTTTTTGACCCTGTTCTCAGAATCTATCACCTGGAGGTAGGGACTTATGTAGACGAGGTGGCCGAGTGGTTAAGGCGATGGACTGCTAATCCATTGTGCTCTGCATGCATGGGTTCAAATCCCATCCTTGTCGGTTCTTTTTACCACTTTGCAGCTTGCCTAGTAGATTCTTTGCAACTTGCCTTGTAGATTCTTTATTGTCAGCATATACAGTGGATGCTCCCACCATGGCAGTTTTCTATTTTTGATTCAGAAACGTGCCTCATGTGACCTATCAACCTGGCATTAGTAATCCTGCATTGTTTTTCCATTTCTCTTTCATGGTGCTTAATACTATCCAATAAAGAAGATGAGGACACTTCCTTCTTTTGGGCATTCAGCCAGCATACATATTTTTGACTTTGCTCGGACATTCTTAGGACTGTGGGATAGACAAGTTTGAAGTCACATTTGATTGAACGTCTACTTCTTGGTATGAAAAGCTCAAAATTGCAAAGAAAGAAAGGCACTGCTGAGATTCGAACTCAGGATCTCCTGTTTACAAGACAGGCGCTTTAACCAACTAAGCCACAGCGCCATGACAACCAATGCCAAAAAGTCAGAAAGTCAGAAAGTCAGAAAATGGGAATTGCTATACAATGATTAAAATGTCTACAAAATGCTGTATGTTGACGAAGCAGTTGCAGCTTTCATTTTTTGAGTTACGGTCCATTCAGCCAGTGCTTAATATGTGACCTTCAATGAAAATGCAGCCAAAGACTTGTTGATCATGTTGTCAGAATGTCTCACCTGGAGTTGTTGCCTTTTAAAGACGAGGTGGCCGAGGGGTTAAGTCGATGGACGGCTAATCCATTGTGCTCTGCATGCCTTTTCCAACTTGGTATCTTGCTTTGAAGATTTTTTATTGTCTTTGCAGGCATGGGAGTTTTCTATTTCCAATCCAGAAGGGTGCGTTACGTGACCTATCAACCAGGCCTTAGAAATCCTGCCTTGTTTTCCAATTCCTCTTGCATGGTGCTTAATGCTATCCTATAAAGAAGATGAGGACATTTCTTTCTTTTGGACGTTTAGCAGCATCCATATTTTTGACTTTGCTCGGACTGTCTTAGGGCTGTGGGATGGTCAATATTGATTTCAGATAGGATTGAACATCTGCTTTTTGGTATGAAAAGCTTAAAATTTAGGGGGAAAAAAGGCACTGCTGAGATTTGAACTCAGGATCTCCTGTTTACTAGACAGGCGCTTTAACCAACTAAGCCACAGCACCACATGAAGTCCAGCAGAAAAGCCAGAAAATGGGAATTTCTTACGCAATGATTCAAATTTCTACTAAATGTTGTGCATTGATGGAGTGGTTGCAGCTTGCATTTTTTCACCAACTTGGAGTTACGGTCCCCTCAGCCAGTGCCTGATCTGTGACCTTCAATAAAAATGCAGCAAAAAACTTTTTGACCCTGTTCTCAGAATCTATCACCTGGAGGTAGGGACTTATGTAGACGAGGTGGCCGAGTGGTTAAGGCGATGGACTACTAATCCATTGTGCTCTGCATGCATGGGTTCAAATCCCATCCTCGTCGGTTCTTTTTACCACTTTGCAGCTTGCCTAGTAGATTCTTTGCAACTTGCCTTGTAGATTCTTTATTGTCAGCATATACAGTGGATGCTCCCACCATGGCAGTTTTCTATTTTTGATTCAGAAACGTGCCTCATGTGACCTATCAACCTGGCATTAGTAATCCTGCATTGTTTTTCCATTTCTCTTTCATGGTGCTTAATACTATCCAATAAAGAAGATGAGGACATTTCCTTCTTTTGGGCATTCAGCCAGCATACATATTTTTGACTTTGCTCGGACATTCTTAGGACTGTGGGATAGACAAGTTTGAAGTCACATTTGATTGAACGTCTACTTCTTGGTATGAAAAGCTCAAAATTGCAAAGAAAGAAAGGCACTGCTGAGATTCGAACTCAGGATCTCCTGTTTACAAGACAGGCGCTTTAACCAACTAAGCCACAGCGCCATGACAACCAATGCCAAAAAGTCAGAAAGTCAGAAAGTCAGAAAATGGGAATTGCTATACAATGATTAAAATGTCTACAAAATGCTGTATATTGACGAAGCAGTTGCAGCTTTCATTTTTTGAGTTACGGTCCATTCAGCCAGTGCTTAATATGTGACCTTCAATGAAAATGCAGCCAAAGACTTGTTGATCATGTTGTCAGAATGTCTCACCTGGAGTGGTTGCCTTTTAAAGACGAGGTGGCCGAGGGGTTAAGTCGATGGACGGCTAATCCATTGTGCTCTGCATGCCTTTTCCAACTTGGTATCTTGCTTTGAAGATTTTTTATTGTCTTTGCAGGCATGGGAGTTTTCTATTTCCAATCCAGAAGGGTGCGTTACGTGACCTATCAACCAGGCCTTAGAAATCCTGCCTTGTTTTCCAATTCCTCTTGCATGGTGCTTAATGCTATCCTATAAAGAAGATGAGGACATTTCTTTCTTTTGGACGTTTAGCAGCATCCATATTTTTGACTTTGCTCGGACTGTCTTAGGGCTGTGGGATGGTCAATATTGATTTCAGATAGGATTGAACATCTGCTTTTTGGTATGAAAAGCTTAAAATTTAGGGGGAAAAAAGGCACTGCTGAGATTTGAACTCAGGATCTCCTGTTTACTAGACAGGCGCTTTAACCAACTAAGCCACAGCACCACATGAAGTCCAGCAGAAAAGCCAGAAAATGGGAATTTCTTACGCAATGATTCAAATTTCTACTAAATGTTGTGCATTGATGGAGTGGTTGCAGCTTGCATTTTTTCACCAACTTGGAGTTACGGTCCCCTCAGCCAGTGCCTGATCTGTGGCCTTCAATAAAAATGCAGCAAAAAACTTTTTGACCCTGTTCTCAGAATCTATCACCTGGAGGTAGGGACTTATGTAGACGAGGTGGCCGAGTGGTTAAGGCGATGGACTGCTAATCCATTGTGCTCTGCATGCATGGGTTCAAATCCCATCCTTGTTGATTTCTTCTACCTTTGCAGCTTGCCTAGTAGATTCTTTGCAACTTGTCTTGTAGATTCTTTATTGTCAGCATATGCAGTGGATGCTCCCACCATGGCAGTTTTCTATTTCTGATTCAGAAACGTGCCTCATGTGACCTATCAACCTGGCATTAGTAATCCTGCATTGTTTTTCCATTTCTCTTTCATGGTGCTTAATACTATCCAATAAAGAAGATGAGGACATTTCCTTCTTTTGGGCATTCAGCCAGCATACATATTTTTGACTTTGCTCGGACATTCTTAGGACTGTGGGATAGACAAGTTTGAAGTCACATTTGATTGAACGTCTACTTCTTGGTATGAAAAGCTCAAAATTGCAAAGAACGAAAGGCACTGCTGAGATTCGAACTCAGGATCTCCTGTTTACAAGACAGGCGCTTTAACCAACTAAGCCACAGCGCCATGACAACCAATGCCAAAAAGTCAGAAAGTCAGAAAGTCAGAAAATGGGAATTGCTATGCAATGATTAAAATGTCTACAAAATGCTGTATATTGACGAAGCAGTTGCAGCTTGCATTTTTTGAGTTACGGTCCATTCAGCCAGTGCTTAATATGTGACCTTCAATGAAAATGCAGCCAAAGACTTGTTGATCATGTTGTCAGAATGTCTCACCTGGAGTGGTTGCCTTTTAAAGACGAGGTGGCCGAGGGGTTAAGTCGATGGACGGCTAATCCATTGTGCTCTGCATGCCTTTTCCAACTTGGTTTCTTGCTTTGAAGATTTTTTTTTGTCTTTGCAGGCATGGGAGTTTTCTATTTCCAATCCAGAAGGGTGCGTTACGTGACCTATCAACCAGGCCTTAGAAATCCTGCCTTGTTTTCCAATTCCTCTTGCATGGTGCTTAATGCTATCCTATAAAGAAGATGAGGACATTTCTTTCTTTTGGACGTTTAGCCAGCATCCATATTTTTGACTTTGCTCGGACTGTCTTAGGGCTAAGGGATGGTCAATATTGATGTCAGATAGGATTGAACATCTGCTTTTTGGTATGAAAAGCTTAAAATTTAGGGGGAAAAAAAAGGCACTGCTGAGATTTGAACTCAGGATCTCCTGTTTACTAGACAGGCGCTTTAACCAACTAAGCCACAGCACCACATGAAGTCCAGCAGAAAAGCCAGAAAATGGGAATTTCTTACGCAATGATTCAAATTTCTACTAAATGTTGTGCATTGATGGAGTGGTTGCAGCTTGCATTTTTTCACCAACTTGGAGTTACGGTCCCCTCAGCCAGTGCCTGATCTGTGACCTTCAATAAAAATGCAGCAAAAAACTTTTTGACCCTGTTCTCAGAATCTATCACCTGGAGGTAGGGACTTATGTAGACGAGGTGGCCGAGTGGTTAAGGCGATGGACTGCTAATCCATTGTGCTCTGCATGCATGGGTTCAAATCCCATCCTTGTTGATTTCTTCTACCTTCGCAGCTTGCCTAGTAGATTCTTTGCAACTTGTCTTGTAGATTCTTTATTGTCAGCATATGCAGTGGATGCTCCCGCCATGGCAGTTTTCTATTTCTGATTCAGAAACGTGCCTCATGTGACCTATCAACCTGGCATTAGTAATCCTGCATTGTTTTTCCATTTCTCTTTCATGGTGCTTAATACTATCCAATAAAGAAGATGAGGACATTTCCTTCTTTTGGGCATTCAGCCAGCATACATATTTTTGACTTTGCTCGGACATTCTTAGGACTGTGGGATAGACAAGTTTGAAGTCACATTTGATTGAACGTCTACTTCTTGGTATGAAAAGCTCAAAATTGCAAAGAACGAAAGGCACTGCTGAGATTCGAACTCAGGATCTCCTGTTTACAAGACAGGCGCTTTAACCAACTAAGCCACAGCGCCATGACAACCAATGCCAAAAAGTCAGAAAGTCAGAAAGTCAGAAAATGGGAATTGCTATGCAATGATTAAAATGTCTACAAAATGCTGTATATTGACGAAGCAGTTGCAGCTTGCATTTTTTGAGTTACGGTCCCCTCATCCAGTGCCTGATCTGTGACCTTCAATAAAAATGCAGCAAAAAACTTTTTGACCCTGTTCTCAGAATCTATCACCTGGAGGTAGGGACTTATGTAGACAAGGTGGCCGAGTGGTTAAGGCGATGGACTGCTAATCCATTGTGCTCTGCATGCATGGGTTCAAATCCCATCCTCGTCGGTTCTTTTTACCACTTTGCAGCTTGCCTATTAGATTCTTTGCAACTTGCCTTGTAGATTCTTTATTGTCAGCATATGCAGTGGATGCTCCCACCATGGCAGTTTTCTATTTTTGATTCAGAAACGTGCCTCATGTGACCTATCAACCTGGCATTAGTAATCCTGCATTGTTTTTCCATTTCTCTTTCATGGTGCTTAATACTATCCAATAAAGAAGATGAGGACATTTCCTTCTTTTGGGCATTCAGCCAGCATACATATTTTTGACTTTGCTCGGACATTCTTAGGACTGTGGGATAGACAAGTTTGAAGTCACATTTGATTGAACGTCTACTTCTTGGTATGAAAAGCTCAAAATTGCAAAGAAAGAAAGGCACTGCTGAGATTCGAACTCAGGATCTCCTGTTTACAAGACAGGCGCTTTAACCAACTAAGCCACAGCGCCATGACAACCAATGCCAAAAAGTCAGAAAGTCAGAAAGTCAGAAAGTCAGAAAGTCAGAAAATGGGAATTGCTATGCAATGATTATAATGTATACAAAATGCTGTATATTGACGGAGCAGTTGCAGCTTGCATTTTTTGAGTTACGGTCCATTCAGCCAGTGCTTAATATGTGACCTTCAATGAAAATGCAGCCAAAGACTTGTTGATCATGTTGTCAGAATGTCTCACCTGGAGTGGTTGCCTTTTAAAGACGAGGTGGCCGAGGGGTTAAGTCGATGGACGGCTAATCCATTGTGCTCTGCATGCCTTTTCCAACTTGGTATCTTGCTTTGAAGATTTTTTATTGTCTTTGCAGGCATGGGAGTTTTCTATTTCCAATCCAGAAGGGTGCGTTACGTGACCTATCAACCAGTCCTTAGAAATCCTGCCTTGTTTTCCAATTCCTCTTGCATGGTGCTTAACCCCTTCAGGACGGAGCCCATTTTGGCCTTAAGGACCGGAGCGTTTTTTGCACATCTGACCACTGTCACTTTAAACATTAATAACTCTGGAATGCTTTTAGTTATCATTCTGATTCCGAGATTGTTTTTTCGTGACATATTCTACTTTAACATAGTGGTAAATTTTTGTCGATACTTGCATCATTTCTTGGTGAAAAATCCGTAAATTTGATGAAAAATTTGAAAATTTTGCATTTTTCTAACTTTGAAGCTCTCTGCTTGTAAGGAAAATGGATATTACGAATACATTTTTTTTTGGTTCACATATACAATATGTCTACTTTATGTTTGCATCATAAAAATTGATGTGTTTTTACTTTTGGAAGGCACCAGAGGGCTTCAACGGTCAGCAGCAATTTTCCGATTTTTCACAAAATTTTCAAACTCAGTATTTTTCAGGGACCAGTTCAGGTTTGAAGTGGATTTGAAGGGTCTTCATATTAGAAATACCCCATAAATGACCCCATTATAAAAACTACACCCCCAAAAGTATTCAAAATGACATTCAGTCAGCGTTTTAACCCTTTAGGTGTTTCACAGGAATAGAAGCAAAGTGAAGGAGAAAATTCACAATCTTCATTTTTTACACTCACATGTTCTTGCAGACCCAATTTTTGAATATTTACAAGGGGTAAAAGGACAAAATTTTTACTTGTATTTGTAGCCCAATTTCTCTCGAGTAAGCACATACCTCATATGTCTATGTAAAGTGTTCGGCGGGCGCAGTAGAGGGCTCAGAAGGGAAGGAGCGACAAGGGGATTTTGGAGAGTACGTTTTTCTGAAATGGTTTTTGGGGGGCATGTTACCTTTAGGAAGCCCTTATGGTGCCAGAACAGCAAAAAAAAAACACATGGCATACCATTTTGGAAACTAGACCCCTCGGGGAATGTAACATGGGATAAAGTGAACCTTAATACCCCACAGGTGTTTCACGACTTTTGCAAATGTAAAAAAAAAAAATAATTTTTTACCTAAAATGCTTGTTTTCCCAAAATTTTGTTATTTTTAAAAAGGGTAATAGCAGAAAATACCCCTAAAAATTTGAAGCCCAATTTCTCCCGATTCAGAAAACACCCCATATGGGGGTGAAAAGTGCTCTGCTGGCGCACTACAGGTCTCGGAAGAGAAGGAGTCACATTTGGCTTTTTGAACGCAAATTTTTCTCTGGGGGCATGCCGCATTTAGGAAGCCCCTATGGTGCCAGGACAGCAAAAAAAACCCCACATGGCATACCATTTTGGAAACTAGACCCCTCGGGGAACGTAACAAGGGGTTAAGTGAACCTTTATACCCCACAGGTGTTTCACGACTTTTGCATATGTAAAAAAAAAAAAATTTTTTTTACCTAAAATGCTTGTTTTCCCAAAAATTTTACATTTTTAAAAAGGGTAAAAGCAGAAAATACCCCCCAAAATTTGTAACACAATTTCTCCCGAGTACGGCGATACCCCATATGTGGCCCTAAACTGTTGCGTTGAAATACGACAGGGCTCCAAAGTGAGAGCGCCATGCACATTTGAGGCCTAAATTAGGGATTGCATAGGGGTGGACATAGGGGTATTCTACGCCAGTGATTCCCAAACAGGGTGCCTCCAGCTGTTGCAAAACTCCCAGCATGCCTGGACAGTCAACGGCTGTCCGACAATACTGGGAGTTGTTTTGCAACAGCTGGAGGCTCCGTTCTGGAAACAGTGGCGTACCAGACGTTTTTCATTTTTATTGGGGAGGGGAGGGGGGCTGTGTAGGGGTATGTGTATATGTAGTGTTTTTTACTTTTTATTTTATTTTTTGTGTTAGTGTAGTGTAGTGTTTTTAGGGTACAGTCACACGGGCGGGGGTTACAGTAGTTTCTCGCTGGCAATTTGAGCTGCAGCAGAAAGTTTGCGGCAGCTCAAATTTGCAGCCAGATACTTACTGTAATCCTCCGCCCATGTGAGTGTACCCTGTACGTTCACATTGGGGGGGGGGGGACATCCAGCTGTTGCATAACTACAACTCCCAGCATGCCCGTTGGCTGTCGGTGACTGCTGAGAGTTGCAGTTTTGCAACAGCTGTAGGCACACTGGTTATGTATCACTGAGTTTGTGACCTAACTCAGTGTTTCACAACCAGTGTGCCTCCAGCTGTTGCAAAACTACAACTCCCAGCATGTACGGTGCATGGTGTACGGTGACTGCTGAGAGTTGTAGTTTGCAACAGCTGGAGGCACACCGGTCGTGAAACACTGAGTTAGGTAAAAAAAAAACTCTGAGTTTCACAACCACTGTGCCTTCAGCTGTTGCAAAACTACAACTCTCAGCAGTCACCGACAGCCAACGGGCATGCTGGGAGTTGTAGTTATGCAACCAGCAGATGCACCACTACAACTCCCAGCATGCACTTTAGCTGTTTGTGCAAGCTGGGAGTTGTAGTTATACAACAGCTGAAGGTACACTTTTCCATAGAAAGAATGTGCCTCCAGCTGTTGCAAAACCATAAGTCCCAGCATGCCCATAAGGGAATGCTGGGAGTTGTGGTGGTCTGCCTCCTGCTGTTGCATAACTACAGCTCCCAGCATGCCCTTTTTGCATGCTGGGATCTGTTGCTAAGCAACAGCAGGAGGCTGTCACTCACCTCCAACGATCCTCGCCGCACAGGTCAGTCCCTCGTCGTCTCCGCCGCCGCAGCTGCTCCTGGGGCCCCGATCCCAACAGGGGCGCCGGGGATCGGGGTCCCCAGCACCCGGGGTGCACGTCCCGCACCCGCTCACGTCCTCCGGAAGAGGGGCGGAGCGGGTGTGGGAGTGACGCCCGCAGCAGGCGCCCTGATTGGTCGGCCGGTAATCCGGCCGACGAATCAGGGCGATCGTGAGGTGGCACCAGTGCCACCTCACCCCTGCAGGCTCTGGCTGTTCGGGGCCGTCAGAGACGGCCCCGAACAGCCAGTAATTCCGGGTCACCGGGTCACTGGAGACCCGCTTGACCCGGAATCGCCGCAGATCGCTGGACTGAATTGTCGGGGACATAATGACCCCCCTGGGCGATATGCCGGGATGCCTGCTGAACGATTTCAGCAGGCATCCGGCTCCGGTCCCCAACCGGCTAGCGGTGGGGGCCGGAATTCCCACGGGCGTATGGATACGCCCTCGGTCCTTAAGGACTCGGCATGCAGGGCGTATCCATACGCCCTATGTCCTGAAGAGGTTAATGCTATCCTATAAAGAAGATGAGGACATTTCTTTCTTTTGGACGTTTAGCAGCATCCATATTTTTGACTTTGCTCGGACTGTCTTAGGGCTGTGGGATGGTCAATATTGATTTCAGATAGGATTGAACATCTGCTTTTTGGTATGAAAAGCTTAAAATTTAGGGGGAAAAAAGGCACTGCTGAGATTTGAACTCAGGATCTCCTGTTTACTAGACAGGCGCTTTAACCAACTAAGCCACAGCACCACATGAAGTCCAGCAGAAAAGCCAGAAAATGGGAATTTCTTACGCAATGATTCAAATTTCTACTAAATGTTGTGCATTGATGGAGTGGTTGCAGCTTGCATTTTTTCACCAACTTGGAGTTACGGTCCCCTCAGCCAGTGCCTGATCTGTGACCTTCAATAAAAATGCAGCAAAAAACTTTTTGACCCTGTTCTCAGAATCTATCACCTGGAGGTAGGGACTTATGTAGACGAGGTGGCCGAGTGGTTAAGGCGATGGACTGCTAATCCATTGTGCTCTGCATGCATGGGTTCAAATCCCATCCTCGTCGGTTTCTTCTACCTTTGCAGCTTGCCTAGTAGATTCTTTGCAACTTGCCTTGTAGATTCTTTATTGTCAGCATATGCAGTGGATGCTGCCACCATGGCAGTTTTCTATTTTTGATTCAGAAACGTGCCTCATGTGACCTATCAACCTGGCATTAGTAATCCTGCATTGTTTTTCCATTTCTCTTGCATGGTGCTTAATACTATCCAATAAAGAAGATGAGGACATTTCCTTCTTTTGGGCATTCAGCCAGCATACATATTTTTGACTTTGCTCAGACATTCTTAGGACTGTGGGATAGACAAGTTTGAAGTCACATATGATTGAACGTCTTCTTCTTGGTATGAAAAGCTCAAAATTGCAAAGAAAGAAAGGAACTGCTGAGATTCGAACTCAGGATCTCCTGTTTACAAGACAGGCGCTTTAACCATCTAAGCCACAGCGCCATGACAACCCTTGCCTAAAAGTCAGAAAATGGGAATTGCTATGCAATGATTAAAATGTATACAAAATGCTGTATATTGACGGAGCAGTTGCAGCTTGCATTTTTTGAGTTACGGTCCATTCAGCCAGTGCTTAATATGTGACCTTCAATGAAAATGCAGCCAAAGACTTGTTGATCATGTTGTCAGAATGTCTCACCTGGAGTGGTTGCCTTTTAAAGACGAGGTGGCCGAGGGGTTAAGTCGATGGACGGCTAATCCATTGTGCTCTGCATGCCTTTTCCAACTTGGTATCTTGCTTTGAAGATTTTTTATTGTCTTTGCAGGCATGGGAGTTTTCTATTTCCAATCCAGAAGGGTGCGTTACGTGACCTATCAACCAGGCCTTAGAAATCCTGCCTTGTTTTCCAATTCCTCTTGCATGGTGCTTAATGCTATCCTATAAAGAAGATGAGGACATTTCTTTCTTTTGGACGTTTAGCCAGCATCCATATTTTTGACTTTGCTCGGACTGTCTTAGGGCTGTGGGATGGTCAATATTGATTTCAGAAAGGATTGAACATCTGCTTTTTGGTATGAAAAGCTTAAAATTTAGGGGAAAAAAAGGTACTGCTGAGATTTGAACTCAGGATCTCCTGTTTACTAGACAGGCGCTTTAACCAAGTAAGCCACAGCACCACATGAAGTCCAGCAGAAAAGCCAGAAAATGGGAATTTCTTACGCAATGATTCAAATTTCTACTAAATGTTGTGCATTGATGGAGTGGTTGCAGCTTGCATTTTTTCACCAACTTGGAGTTACGGTCCCCTCAGCCAGTGCCTGATCTGTGACCTTCAATAAAAATGCAGCAAAAAACTTTTTGACCCTGTTCTCAGAATCTATCACCTGGAGGTAGGGACTTATGTAGACGAGGTGGCCGAGTGGTTAAGGCGATGGACTGCTAATCCATTGTGCTCTGCATGCATGGGTTCAAATCCCATCCTCGTCGGTTCCTTCTACTTTTTACCACTTTGCAGCTTGCCTAGTAGATTCTTTGCAACTTGCCTTGTAGATTCTTTATTGTCAGCATATGCAGTGGATGCTGCCACCATGGCAGTTTTCTATTTTTGATTCAGAAACGTGCCTCATGTGACCTATCAACCTGGCATTAGTAATCCTGCATTGTTTTTCCATTTCTCTTGCATGGTGCTTAATACTATCCAATAAAGAAGATGAGGACATTTCCTTCTTTTGGGCATTCAGCCAGCATACATATTTTTGACTTTGCTCAGACATTCTTAGGACTGTGGGATAGACAAGTTTGAAGTCACATATGATTGAACGTCTACTTCTTGGTATGAAAAGCTCAAAATTGCAAAGAAAGAAAGGAACTGCTGAGATTCGAACTCAGGATCTCCTGTTTACAAGACAGGCGCTTTAACCAACTAAGCCACAGCGCCATGACAAGCCTTGCCTTAAAGTCAGAAAATGGAAATTGCTATGCAATGATTATAATGTATACAAAATGCTGTATATTGACGGAGCAGTTGCAGCTTGCATTTTTTGAGTTACGGTCCATTCAGCCAGTGCTTAATATGTGACCTTCAATGAAAATGCAGCCAAAGACTTGTTGATCATGTTGTCAGAATGTCTCACCTGGAGTGGTTGCCTTTTAAAGACGAGGTGGCCGAGGGGTTAAGTCGATGGACGGCTAATCCATTGTGCTCTGCATGCCTTTTCCAACTTGGTATCTTGCTTTGAAGATTTTTTATTGTCTTTGCAGGCATGGGAGTTTTCTATTTCCAATCCAGAAGGGTGCGTTACGTGACCTATCAACCAGGCCTTAGAAATCCTGCCTTGTTTTCCAATTCCTCTTGCATGGTGCTTAACCCCTTCAGGACGGAGCCCATTTTGGCCTTAAGGACCGGAGCGTTTTTTGCACATCTGACCACTGTCACTTTAAACATTAATAACTCTGGAATGCTTTTAGTTATCATTCTGATTCCGAGATTGTTTTTTCGTGACATATTCTACTTTAACATAGTGGTAAATTTTTGTCGATACTTGCATCATTTCTTGGTGAAAAATCCGTAAATTTGATGAAAAATTTGAAAATTTTGCATTTTTCTAACTTTGAAGCTCTCTGCTTGTAAGGAAAATGGATATTACGAATACATTTTTTTTTGGTTCACATATACAATATGTCTACTTTATGTTTGCATCATAAAATTGATGTGTTTTTACTTTTGGAAGGCACCAGAGGGCTTCAACGGTCAGCAGCAATTTTCCGATTTTTCACAAAATTTTCAAACTCAGTATTTTTCAGGGACCAGTTCAGGTTTGAAGTGGATTTGAAGGGTCTTCATATTAGAAATACCCCATAAATGACCCCATTATAAAAACTACACCCCCAAAAGTATTCAAAATGACATTCAGTCAGCGTTTTAACCCTTTAGGTGTTTCACAGGAATAGAAGCAAAGTGAAGGAGAAAATTCACAATCTTCATTTTTTACACTCACATGTTCTTGCAGACCCAATTTTTGAATTTTTACAAGGGGTAAAAGGACAAAATTTTTACTTGTATTTGTAGCCCAATTTCTCTCGAGTAAGCACATACCTCATATGTCTATGTAAAGTGTTCGGCGGGCGCAGTAGAGGGCTCAGAAGGGAAGGAGCGACAAGGGGATTTTGGAGAGTACGTTTTTCTGAAATGGTTTTTGGGGGGCATGTTACCTTTAGGAAGCCCTTATGGTGCCAGAACAGCAAAAAAAAAACACATGGCATACCATTTTGGAAACTAGACCCCTCGGGGAATGTAACATGGGATAAAGTGAACCTTAATACCCCACAGGTGTTTCACGACTTTTGCAAATGTAAAAAAAAAAAATAATTTTTTACCTAAAATGCTTGTTTTCCCAAAATTTTTTTATTTTTAAAAAGGGTAATAGCAGAAAATACCCCTAAAAATTTGAAGCCCAATTTCTCCCGATTCAGAAAACACCCCATATGGGGGTGAAAAGTGCTCTGCTGGCGCACTACAGGTCTCGGAAGAGAAGGAGTCACATTTGGCTTTTTGAACGCAAATTTTTCTCTGGGGGCATGCCGCATTTAGGAAGCCCCTATGGTGCCAGGACAGCAAAAAACCCCCCACATGGCATACCATTTTGGAAACTAGACCCCTCGGGGAACGTAACAAGGGGTTAAGTGAACCTTTATACCCCACAGGTGTTTCACGACTTTTGCATATGTAAAAAAAAAAAAATTTTTTTTACCTAAAATGCTTGTTTTCCCAAAAATTTTACATTTTTAAAAAGGGTAAAAGCAGAAAATACCCCCCAAAATTTGTAACACAATTTCTCCCGAGTACGGCGATACCCCATATGTGGCCCTAAACTGTTGCGTTGAAATACGACAGGGCTCCAAAGTGAGAGCGCCATGCGCATTTGAGGCCTAAATTAGGGATTGCATAGGGGTGGACATAGGGGTATTCTACGCCAGTGATTCCCAAACAGGGTGCCTCCAGCTGTTGCAAAACTCCCAGCATGCCTGGACAGTCAACGGCTGTCCGACAATACTGGGAGTTGTTTTGCAACAGCTGGAGGCTCCGTTCTGGAAACAGTGGCGTACCAGACGTTTTTCATTTTTATTGGGGAGGGGAGGGGGGCTGTGTAGGGGTATGTGTATATGTAGTGTTTTTTACTTTTTATTTTATTTTTTGTGTTAGTGTAGTGTAGTGTTTTTAGGGTACAGTCACACGGGCGGGGGTTACAGTAGTTTCTCGCTGGCAATTTGAGCTGCAGCAGAAAGTTTGCGGCAGCTCAAATTTGCAGCCAGATACTTACTGTAATCCTCCGCCCATGTGAGTGTACCCTGTACGTTCACATTGGGGGGGGGGGGGGACATCCAGCTGTTGCATAACTACAACTCCCAGCATGCCCGTTGGCTGTCGGTGACTGCTGAGAGTTGCAGTTTTGCAACAGCTGTAGGCACACTGGTTATGTATCACTGAGTTTGTGACCTAACTCAGTGTTTCACAACCAGTGTGCCTCCAGCTGTTGCAAAACTACAACTCCCAGCATGTACGGTGCATGGTGTACGGTGACTGCTGAGAGTTGTAGTTTGCAACAGCTGGAGGCACACCGGTCGTGAAACACTGAGTTAGGTAAAAAAAAAACTCTGAGTTTCACAACCACTGTGCCTTCAGCTGTTGCAAAACTACAACTCTCAGCAGTCACCGACAGCCAACGGGCATGCTGGGAGTTGTAGTTATGCAACCAGCAGATGCACCACTACAACTCCCAGCATGCACTTTAGCTGTTTGTGCAAGCTGGGAGTTGTAGTTATACAACAGCTGAAGGTACACTTTTCCATAGAAAGAATGTGCCTCCAGCTGTTGCAAAACCATAAGTCCCAGCATGCCCATAAGGGAATGCTGGGAGTTGTGGTGGTCTGCCTCCTGCTGTTGCATAACTACAGCTCCCAGCATGCCCTTTTTGCATGCTGGGATCTGTTGCTAAGCAACAGCAGGAGGCTGTCACTCACCTCCAACGATCCTCGCCGCACAGGTCAGTCCCTCGTCGTCTCCGCCGCCGCAGCTGCTCCTGGGGCCCCGATCCCAACAGGGGCGCCGGGGATCGGGGTCCCCAGCACCCGGGGTGCACGTCCCGCACCCGCTCACGTCCTCCGGAAGAGGGGCGGAGCGGGTGTGGGAGTGACGCCCGCAGCAGGCGCCCTGATTGGTCGGCCGGTAATCCGGCCGACGAATCAGGGCGATCGTGAGGTGGCACCAGTGCCACCTCACCCCTGCAGGCTCTGGCTGTTCGGGGCCGTCAGAGACGGCCCCGAACAGCCAGTAATTCCGGGTCACCGGGTCACTGGAGACCCGATTGACCCGGAATCGCCGCAGATCGCTGGACTGAATTGTCCAGCGATCTGCGGCGATCGCCGACATGGGGGGACATAATGACCCCCCTGGGCGATATGCCGGGATGCCTGCTGAACGATTTCAGCAGGCATCCGGCTCCGGTCCCCAACCGGCTAGCGGTGGGGGCCGGAATTCCCACGGGCGTATGGATACGCCCTCGGTCCTTAAGGACTCGGCATGCAGGGCGTATCCATACGCCCTATGTCCTGAAGAGGTTAATGCTATCCTATAAAGAAGATGAGGACATTTCTTTCTTTTGGACGTTTAGCAGCATCCATATTTTTGACTTTGCTCGGACTGTCTTAGGGCTGTGGGATGGTCAATATTGATTTCAGATAGGATTGAACATCTGCTTTTTGGTATGAAAAGCTTAAAATTTAGGGGAAAAAAAGGCACTGCTGAGATTTGAACTCAGGATCTCCTGTTTACTAGACAGGCGCTTTAACCAAGTAAGCCACAGCACCACATGAAGTCCAGCAGAAAAGCCAGAAAATGGGAATTTCTTACGCAATGATTCAAATTTCTACTAAATGTTGTGCATTGATGGAGTGGTTGCAGCTTGCATTTTTTCACCAACTTGGAGTTACGGTCCCCTCAGCCAGTGCCTGATCTGTGACCTTCAATAAAAATGCAGCAAAAAACTTTTTGACCCTGTTCTCAGAATCTATCACCTGGAGGTAGGGACTTATGTAGACGAGGTGGCCGAGTGGTTAAGGCGATGGACTGCTAATCCATTGTGCTCTGCATGCATGGGTTCAAATCCCATCCTCGTCGGTTTCTTCTACCTTTGCAGCTTGCCTAGTAGATTCTTTGCAACTTGCCTTGTAGATTCTTTATTGTCAGCATATGCAGTGGATGCTGCCACCATGGCAGTTTTCTATTTTTGATTCAGAAACGTGCCTCATGTGACCTATCAACCTGGCATTAGTAATCCTGCATTGTTTTTCCATTTCTCTTGCATGGTGCTTAATACTATCCAATAAAGAAGATGAGGACATTTCCTTCTTTTGGGCATTCAGCCAGCATACATATTTTTGACTTTGCTCAGACATTCTTAGGACTGTGGGATAGACAAGTTTGAAGTCACATATGATTGAACATCTTCTTCTTGGTATGAAAAGCTCAAAATTGCAAAGAAAGAAAGGAACTGCTGAGATTCGAACTCAGGATCTCCTGTTTACAAGACAGGCGCTTTAACCATCTAAGCCACAGCGCCATGACAACCCTTGCCTAAAAGTCAGAAAATGGGAATTGCTATGCAATGATTAAAATGTATACAAAATGCTGTATATTGACGGAGCAGTTGCAGCTTGCATTTTTTGAGTTACGGTCCATTCAGCCAGTGCTTAATATGTGACCTTCAATGAAAATGCAGCCAAAGACTTGTTGATCATGTTGTCAGAATGTCTCACCTGGAGTGGTTGCCTTTTAAAGACGAGGTGGCCGAGGGGTTAAGTCGATGGACGGCTAATCCATTGTGCTCTGCATGCCTTTTCCAACTTGGTATCTTGCTTTGAAGATTTTTTATTGTCTTTGCAGGCATGGGAGTTTTCTATTTCCAATCCAGAAGGGTGCGTTACGTGACCTATCAACCAGGCCTTAGAAATCCTGCCTTGTTTTCCAATTCCTCTTGCATGGTGCTTAATGCTATCCTATAAAGAAGATGAGGACATTTCTTTCTTTTGGACGTTTAGCCAGCATCCATATTTTTGACTTTGCTCGGACTGTCTTAGGGCTGTGGGATGGTCAATATTGATTTCAGAAAGGATTGAACATCTGCTTTTTGGTATGAAAAGCTTAAAATTTAGGGGAAAAAA